>NW_025920205.1:221668-507356 GCF_902686445.1 Sciurus carolinensis
AGGAGTTTCATTTGGAAAGTGGGGTTGGGTAAATAGATTTTTGTACTACTTGAGCTGATTCAATAAAAGAGAATTTAAAAATTAAATATAAAAGTACATGAATAAATGTTGAACTGCAGGTGAAACAAAATTGAGGTGAAGAGAAAATATTGGCAAAGTGCCATGATTACAGATGCTTGAAAATCCATCAGCCACTGGTCATTCAGTATCCATTACATGGAAGTGATGAAAAGCCAGTCTTAAATTTTTGCTATTTAAATTCTCTAAAAGTAAATACAGGAAGGTTGAAACTAAGTGAGGATTTTTCCCTGTTTCATCCTTGATCATTGTATGTAAGGTACCAATGCTCACATATAAAATCCTCTCATAAGAAACCTCTTATTTAAGATAATTCATGAAACAAATTTAAGTAATACATTTGTTCATAACATTTTCTATATAATAAATGATCCAAATATATCAACTGATATAATAGCAGAAATCTGTGTCATACCTTCTGATACATAAATTGATATAAATAAAACATGCATGTAGAGCAGTACACCTCTACAATAAGAAAAGACCCTCCCCTCATGCTGTCAGCCTTGATACTTACATCTTTAGTGTTTGCTTCCATCATAAAGAAAACAAAATTTCTGAATATTAAAAACAACATAGAAACACTTCAGGGTGAATTTCTTAAATATAATAAAATAAAAATTTAACACTTTCATGTAAAAATACATTTATATAATTTGATATAATATTATTTGTTAATTATATAAATAATGAAAGCACATGTTTATAATTTTCTAACTCTGCCTCCTTTATTTGTTTAAAATGGGGAAATTTCAAATGTTGAAGGTGGGCCTTTTTTTTCAAAATACGGACAATAAAATTGAGCTAGATTTTGGCTACCACATTCCTAAATTTTTCCTCAGCAAATCAAAATCATAGAATTCCTTTTTCACTTTTCACTTATTTGTTCTTCTCCCAGGTGCTGGGGATTCAAACACGGATCCGTGCACACGCTCAGTAAGTGCTCTACAGGATGAGTTATTCACCCACTTTTTTTTTACTTTCAACAGTACAAATTTTATGGTCGTCTACAGTTAAATAAATATGTAGTTTGACATTAAACCTACACAACACATGAATTTACCTTGAAAGCATATCTTCATTTAATTGGTCTACTTTAATATAGGTCATTTCATGAATATATAGATTACTATTCTTTACCTAACCATCCTTCATAATGCAACCTATGTTCACAGTTTGTGAACCCATATCCAACAGTTTCAATTCTACTGAATACACTATGAAAGTTATATTCAGTGTTATGTACATTTACATATTTAAATACATGCTTCTCTGCATTAACTTTCATTCTACAGCTAAACCATTATATCCTTTAATTCAGCAGCATGTTCTGCACTTGCTGGTTGAACTGACATTCTCCATACACTTGGCTAATTTATCGCAAATTAATAAATAATGTGGATTGACTTAATTTTCATGTGGGTTTGTGGAGAAGTTATGCACAGAGCTGATATTAGGTGAATTACTCAATGTAGTTTGTACGTGCCCTCATATATTTTCTCATGGTTTGATGTACAGCATGATTTTGCACAGATGCTTGAAGCTGGCTTTACAATAAAGACAACTTTTCTCCACTAATATCTAGTCTATTTATAGATGTGGGGCCATTCAACTGCTATGTGTGAGTTTTGTCTGAGTATACTCTGTGTTTGGAATCTCCTCTCATTTTGCTAGTGTAGCAGCCCCATCTGGTATGCTCACAGAATTTGGTATGCATTTCACTCTTGGATTTTTGGCAACCACCACACTATTGCATATCTTCTTACAGATAAACTTTATCTTAATTTATAGTAGACTTCCACTGTGCCTGGACTTGTCTAACACTACTCTTACCATTCGGACATCTAGTTGGCCTACATTTGGGCTTCTGCTCTGGAGCATGCTTTTGTAGTCTCCTGGACTTTTAAGGTCTAGTTTGTCTATTAAATATACCACATTTAACCTACTAAGGGTTGAGTAAAAACAGTTCTATCACTTATGGATTATTCTTCCTTCAGCTTACACTGCATATTTGCCTAGATACTAAGGCATTAGAGGGCTGGGTTTTATTTTTTTGTAGTATTTGGGATGGAGCCCAGAACCTTGTGCATGCTAGGCAAGCAGTCTATCACTGGTTTGCATCCCCAGTCCTGGGCCCAAACATTTTGATGTCTTAAATGGGATAAGTGTAAGAGATGATCATCATGATGTGCCTGGGATCTGTTGCATGTTTGAAGATACCTCCTTCACTTTTTATATATTTTTCTTCAGCAACAACATCATTCATTCATTGTTGTTGTTCTTCTTTCTCTGTGTTCTGATTCACTTTACCACAAGTACATGTGTATATTTAAAGTCCTAAAGTCAATATAATTTAATTTGCTTTCCCATGAATTCATTCAAAAGAGTAGTTGAAAATAGTTATAAGATGCAAGTTTTTATTAAATTTAGATCAAACTGTCTTATTATAAATAAGCATAACATTATCTTCATTTCTTAAAAGGTTATTTTTAATATTTATTTTAAATTGGTGAATACAAAATTCAGTCACTATGACTGTTTTCAATCCTACATGTTTGAAAATAATTATGTTATTATTTAGGGAAATGAGATTTATATCCATATCCACCTTATTGTGTTAGATGATAAGAAGGGATAAATTATTGATTAAAGTGATCTTATGTAGTGGGCTTAATTTTCCCTGATCTTTGGAAACTATTTCTGAAATGTGAATTCTTATTTATATAGGCTTTCCCATTTAAGGGAGAAAGAGACAAAGAAATTATAAGGAAGTAAGAAAGCTTCTTTTTGAAGAATATGAGTTATTTAAAAAGTTTGTAAGTCATGGGTAAAAGTCTAAGGTTCTACTTTGAAGGTTTTATGTGCTTCAGAAATGGTCTTCAAAATTCTCTATATATGCATATTTTTTCTGGGGAAAATTGTTATGGATATCATCCAATGCTTATAAAATATTGTTTTGAAAAAACAGTTCAAGAGACATATGAAATTTAAGGCAAATTATATTACTATATTTGTGGCTTCAGAATAAATATACTTTAAAATATAAAATAACAAATATAATAATTTTTATTTACATGCCACTCTATTGTGCCAATAAATGTACATAATTAATTGCTTATTTTCTCCTAATTTAAATTCAGTTTCCAATCTCTTTCCATACTAAATTCATATATGCTCCTAAAATTAAAGGTCATGTAGACTTGCAACAGTGTGGAAAACATACTGCATATTTTATTTCTAAAATATCACTTTTTCCTTAAAACACCTATGCATCTTAAATTTATCAAAATATTATATTTATAGGCTTATGAAAATATATAATGTATTAAGCAAATGGGACTGTGGACATGGTGGCATATATATGGGTGAATGTATATGGAAGATTATTGGAGACCTATTAATAAAAAGAGGAACAGAGCAAAATGTGTGCATCCTGGTCAGTTATTATGTGCCTGCCACAGTGCCTCATATCTTCTATCATCACTGTGGTTTTCACCATACAAACAGTGGCATGCACTCCATGTTTATATCGTATGTCAAAATACACCCTACTCATGTATATCTAAACACAACAAACAATAAAAAAAACCAAAACCTGTGAGGAAGATAATATTACCCAGATTTTGCAAAGAAAGAAAATAAAATCAAGAACTTTTGCCATGCAAGAGTAACAAAAAATAATCAATAAAACAGTAAGTGTTAGAATTTGGACATTAGTCCACCAGTGTCACACCGTACAGGAAATTGAAAGGGAAAGTGAATTCTCAACTCTGGTTCTCTAATGCATGTAACTTGCCATGAAAAGTACTGACTTCTTTTTACTATCCCATTATTGGGACAACCTGATATTAGAATTACTGTGGAAAACAGAAAAATGATAAATGATATTACACAAACAAATGACATTACACATTTTAACTCCACACAATTTATTCCAATCCATTGAGGCTGAAATGAAGCAGAACTAATTTGGCAGCATTTGTTAACAGAATGAATATAATGGAGCTGGAAAAGGCATATTTAAACAAAAAGCACATAATTTTTCATAATGGTTGTATGAGGGGGTTGGGCAGACACCAGGGAAAGAGAAAATGTTTACAATGTAAGAGGATATGCAGACAAGGTCAGAAGGAAGTTGTGGATACAGTGTCAAGCTTTTCAGACCCTCACTGAAAACAGAAGGACTTATTTCCCAAACTGCAGTGAGTGCTGCTGCCAAGTGGCTCTCTGCTGCCATCTCTCCCTGGAAGTTGCTCTAAGTGGGAGACTCCCTCACTTCCCAGCAAGTATCCAGCATCCAATGACTGGTAATGTGCATAACTTAAAATATTGGTCTTCAGATTAACACAGGATAATCTAAAGGAATATTTTCTATTCAAAAAATCCTTCAATGCACTATCAGGTAATGCTTTTTTTATTAGTTCATTTATTTATACATAATATTAGGATTCATTTTGACATAATCATACAACAAGCATGGAATATAATTTGCTCCAATTCAGTCCCCAGGACTTCCCATTCCCTCCAATCCTGTGCCCCCATTCCCTTATCTCTAATCTAGTGATACTTCCATTTATGTTTCTTTTTAAATCAGTGAATTACAGACATAGGTACATATATTATATATATATGAAATTCACTGTGTTATATTCATATATACATAGGAAAGTTTGATCAGATTCATTCCACTGTTCCTCCCTTTCTCTATCCCTCTCCCTCCCCCTCAATTCCCTTCCTGAACTGCACTGATCTCTCTTCTGTTTTCATAAAATTCTCCCACACTTTTCTTTCTCTCTCTGTCTCTCATTCTTTCTTTTCTTTCTTTCTTTTTTTCTCTTTCCTTCCTTCCTTCTTTCTTCCTTTCCTTTATTTTGAACTAGCTTCTGCATATCAGATAAAACACTCAATCCTTGATTTTCTGAGTCGGGCTTCCTTCACTTAGAATGATATTCTTTAGTGCCATTCATTCACCAGTAAATGCCATAATTTCATTCTTCTTCATAGCTAAGTCATACTCCATTGTGTATATATGCTGTATTTTGTTAATCAAAAATTTCTGATAGGCTTCTGGACTGGTTCCATGGCTTGAATGCTGTGAATTTGCTACAATAAACATTGATTTGTCTGCTTTCCTACAATATGCTGATTTTGGATCTTTTGTATGTGTACCAAAAAGGGGGATAACTTGGTCATATGTTGTTTTCATTTCTACTTTTTTTGAGGAAGGAGTCTTCATACTGCTTTAGAGTGGTGATACTAAGTTGCAGTCCCACCAAGAATGTATGAGTTTACCTTTTCCCTCACATCTTTGCCAAAATTTATTATTATTTGTATTCTTGTATTATTATTTGTATTATTGATAATTGCCATTCTGACTGGAGTGAAATAAAATCTCAATGTACTTTTCATTTGCATTTCCCTGATTGCTAGAGTTGTTGAACTTTTTTTATATATTTATTGGTCATTTGTATTTCTTTTTTTGAGAAGTGTCTATTTAATCTCTTTTTTGTCAACTTATTAACTGGGTTATTTATTTATTTTTGGTTTTAAGTTTTCTGAGTTCTGTATATATTCTGGATATTAATTCCCTGTTACAGTAGCAATTGGCAAAGATCTCCCATTCTGTAGGCTCTTTATTTGATAGCAGCCTGATTTCTTTCTTTGTCCAATTCTTGTCTTGTTTCACTCCTCTTCTATAATGATAATTCCTAAAACAGAACTTAAAAATGTCCTTTGATTGATTATCCAGCTTATAGTCTGTTATCCAAGGGAAGCCACCTTCAAGATGAACCACAATAATCTCAGACCTCTTCCATTATCAGCTATCAGGAGTTACACAGGCATTACCCAACATACATAGGTATGGCTAGACAAATAATTTTTTAATGTAGTTTTGGAATAGAAAATACTCAAGGGGAAAATGGAAATTTGCTTGGTAATAATCTTACCTTTTCAAACTGTAAGCGTGCTATCATATGTGGCAAAAGGGACTTTGCTTTTGTGTTCAATTTTAAAGTTCTTTATATAAGGATGTTGTCCTCTGTTATCCAGGTGGACCCAATCTAATTACACCATTCCTTAAAAACAGAGAAGTTTTCCAAGCATTGGTCAGAATGGTAGATGTGAACATGGGAGATTAGTCAAAAAGTTATAAGGTTGCTGGTTTCAAGATGGAGGAAAACAGTCAAGGTTCAAGGACTGCAATTTCCCATTAAAAGCTGGAAAAAGTGGGCCTGGGGACATAGCTCAGTTGGTAGAATGCTTGCCTGACATGCACAAAGCCCTGGGTTCAATCTCCACCACCACACACACAAAAAAATAAATGAATAAAAATAAAAATAAAAATAAAAACTGGAAAAAATGAAGAAACAGATTTGGTCTAGAACATTCCAGTAGAGAACACATCTGTGCTGGCACATTGACCGTATTTCAATGAGTCTGGTCTCAGGCTTCTCCCATGCAACTCTATGAAAATGTGTTTGTGTTGTTTTAAACACTAGTTTTGGAGTAATATACTATAGAAGTAAAATAAATATAGCATTTTTCAATATCACTGACTCTGGTACTTGAGACATTGATGAGAGGCAAATACAACCACTGCAAGAGCAGTGGGGAGCAAGGGGTAGGACTTAGTGTGTCTTACCTAAGCCACATGCAGGTGAAATGCAGTCCCCAACAAAATGCCAACAACATTCTTCACAGAAATAAGAAAAATAAGCTTAGAATTCATGTGGAATCACAAGAAATCCTCAGTAGATAAAGAAATCTTGAATATAAAGAAAAAAGCTGGAAGCAACATAATATAATATACTGAAAAGTTATATTAACCCAAACAACATGGCACTGGCCTAAACACACACACACACAGACCAATGGAAGAGAACAGAGAAACTAAAAGTAAATCTATGTATGGATAGTCACCTAAACTTTGAAAATGATACCCAAAACATAAATTGGAGAAAAGACAGTCTACTTAAATATTCACATGCTGAAGTATGAAGCTAGATTCCTCTCACTCAGTGTATAAAATCAGTTCAAAATGGATCAAAATTTAAATGTAAGATATGAAACCATTAAACACATTGGGAAACTAGAAAAATAATGAAAATATACTTCAAGACATTGTTACAGGTAATTTTATTTTTAAAATTATTTTTGATAGGACTCCAACAACACAGACAACAAAAAATATAGACAAATGGGATCACATTAAACTAAGAATCTTTTGCACATCAAAGGAAACAAAGAGGAGTGATGAGATGATCAGTAGAATGGAATGAAATAATTACAAAATATTTAACCTATGAAAATTCACATCCAGAATATACAAGGATCTTAATAAACTCAACAGAAAGAAATTCAGTAAATAGAACAAATTATCTGACTAGGCACTCATCAAAGAAGATAAAGAAATGGCCATGAATTTATGAAAAATCACTCAACATTGCCACTCATCAAGGATATGCAAATCTAAATCACAATAAGAAAACATCTGACCCCAGTTGGAATGGATATAATCAAAAAGAGAAACCAACCAAAAAAAATGCTATCAAGGATGGGGAGAAAATGGAAATTTAAATTAGTGGGAATGTAAATTAGTAGTCATTATGGAAAACTGTGGAGATTCCTCAAAAAACTAAAAATAAAACTAACATGCAACCAGCTATTCCACTACTAAGTAGCCAATGGAAATGAAATCAATATAATAAAGAAATACTTTCATGTGCACATTTATTACAGCACTATTCTCAGAAGTTATGATTTGTGGTCAATTTAGTTATCCATTGGTGGTTGAATGGAAAAAGAGAATGTTATATACATATATATATATATATATTAATAATAAGATATTATTCAGTCATTAAAATAATGAAAACCTGTCATATGCAGCAGCATGAACAGAATGGAGGACATAATGTTAAATGAAATACATCAGAAACAGGAAGACAAATGTCACATGATTTTTGCTACATAAAAATGTCATCTTCCTTAGAGTATTATCATGACCAATGGAATTCTGACTTATCTAGCATGTTTTTTCCATTCCTTCTGTTTTGAAAGAAGTGGATTTGTGCATACTAAAAATATTGCTTTTTTGAGTTCAGGAAAACACCCTCTATCATATCCACCGTGTTGATAATTGCTTTGTTCTCTTTCTAGACTTCCTTTTAGATGGATTAATTCTCCACACCTCTTAGTGGCTTTGCATTTTCTACCATTTTCTTCTTGTTTTGGATTTTAGGGATTTTTACTTTAACTACATTTGTAATTACTAATTACATATTGCTTCCTTCCTTCTGTTAATTAACCATCCTATTTAAAATTTAATGTGGCTAAGATCATTTAATTCTTACTATATTTTTCTGGTGCTTCTTCACTCAATTTATTTTTACTCATTGGCTATTCATATTTCCAGAGACAATTGACAATAATTTTTTTAAAAAATCTCTTAATTTTATAAGTCAGTTTTCTACTTGCAAACTTTGCTTTTATATATATGTACAGAATATATATATATATATATATACATATACACATATATGCATATATATTTATAGATATTTATTTTTTCTATCTAAATGATCAAGTGTTCAGGGTCGTTTGTGCACATTTGTTCAATGACTTGTCAGGCTGATGAATAGAGGTATTTGCCAAGTGTTTTCTTTGCAGATGTGTAAGTCAGTTTCTCCAGTATTTCTCTCCATGGGTAAAATAAAAGTTGGGTTTTAATTGAGTTTTCTGGATACATTAGTAGGTTTGGTTTAAGTGTTCTATGCAGTAGATAAGATGAACATCCACCTATGTATAAATAAGAATGTGAGTATTGCCCAAGTGCATTTTCTTCATAGAAAGTTATTTTTCTTTCTCTCTCTCTATTTCTCTCTCTCTCTCTCTCTCTCTCTCTCTCTCTCTCTCTCTCTCTCTTAATTTGGAAGTTCCAGCTGTGCACTCCTGTTTTTTAGATCTTAATTCTGTGCAAGGTATAATCCTATGTATAGAACTAATGCCTACTTCAGAAAAAAAATGTTTGTAATCTATTAATATAGGTCTAGCTTTTAAGATTAGAATCATTTTTATAACCTGGGGTATTGTGAAATTTTTTTCTCATTTTTCCCTTACTTGTATTGTGTTTTGGGAGTTATTATGCTTCTGCTTTATTTTTTTGTAATTTCATCTATTTATATATACATGACATTGTATTTTGACATATTATACATACATGGGGTAAAATTATTCTAATTAGGATTCCATTCTTGTGTTTGTACATGATGTGGAGTTACATTGGTAGTGTATATATATGTGAACATAGAAAAATTTATGTCTGATTCTGCTTTACTTTAGATGTACACTCATTCTGTAATTCAGAAATTATTCAATTCTCTGATTCAGTAGAAGGGTTTTCATTTAATATAAAGATATACTTTATAATAGCAGAAGAAGTTCAGTATGCCATTGTTTAATCCACACAGTTTCCTTAGGGAAGCTTTCTTTTCCTTAAATCCTTTCATGTTAGCTAAGAAATCAAATTCAAATAGCCTATGTCCCATGGTATAACATTTGAATGATTGAATTCAGTTTCTCTGAGTCCATGTTCAGATCTCTCAAATCTAACTAGGATGTTCTTACACTTATTCCTGTTGACTTCCACTGAATTCATCAAATCTTATTATGAAGGCCTACAGTGACAGAACTGGACAAGTTCTGAAAGCACAGTGATGGCTGAGATACAGAGTTTTATGTGTTGCTCTTGGTAAAGAAGGAACTTGATAAAGAAGTAAAATAGTGGGAAGGTTAAATTATATAATTTTGTGTAATATTGAATTGCTTACTCTATAATTTTGCATGAGTTCCATTTGGCATGGGCAAATTGAAAAACTAATGTATACTGAAAAAAATTCACTGTGAATGCTCAAAATATGCCATGATCACTGCTCTTTGTTTTCTTGATATAATTCACAAGATATTGAATACATAAAGTGCAAATGATAAAAGTAAACCTGCTTATATACAAGTTCTAAGTTATTATTTTGGAATTAATTTAAAGCAAGGGGGTTAATAAAATAAGCAGTAGTATAAATAATAAATAAATCGTATTAAAATGTTTGGGTAAATCAATGAACTTTCTTAACTATCTAATTCACAGCTGTCCTGTATCAGGTTTAATAAAACCATTTTTAGATGCTCCATGAAATATGAGATATTAGAGATTACTTAGCTACTATCATCTGTCTTTAATTTTAGAGAAATGGAAATCTAAGGAAGTTAAGTATTTTCCCAGGACATCCATAGATACAGAAGCAGAGCCAAGTCTACTACATGAGTTTCATCTCTGTTTTTCTTTGATAGAATAGGAGGATGGGGGTCTTTTAGTCATTTAATTCTCCAAATTTTGCTTGGGGAAATGTTTTTCCTTCATGATAAAAGAGTACAATATTTCAGTCTATTTTTATGCTTCCTTTGAAATACAACTCAGCTTAAGAAAGGGTAGATATTAAAAAACAAGTAGAACCTAAAGAGTTTTTTTAATACATAATTGAATTTGTTGCATTAAAGGCTTAATATTCTTAAGTATAACAAATAAAATCAATAAGTTTTTTGTCTTTCATCATCTATCATACTGAAAAGAATACTGGTGATGTTTCCTTCTGTCATAAGAATTTATGCAAAAAATAGTCTCAGATGGTGCAAGATGCAGAGTCTTCTTTTTCATTCATTCCACTCTAGTCCCAAAGAAAATTAGGTGACTGCAAAAGTGAGACACATTATTGACTGAAGATAAGTAGCATTATTCATGGAATTCAATAATGAATAAGATAAATACATTTATATTCCTTAGATGTTCTGAGGTCTTGAGGAAGAAAAACTTTGCATCTTGTGCAATGTAGATACACTTGAACTTCTGTAGAGTCAAATCAGCCTTGAGCAAAAATAACCAACAGGCAAACAGCCACAAAAATCATTGCTGCAGCCAAGTTCCACCAATGCATGCTAAGAGTAGCAGGTAAAAGTTTGAAAAGAACAGGCAATCATCATAGTTTCAAAGCATCTATCCCCAAATACTTATGAACTACAAATTAAAGACAGTGATCTAGAAAATATCATTGTAACCATAAAGTCACAATGAACATCACCAGTAGTAAGAGTTATTAACATTATGGACGTTTTGATGCAATGCATCAAGAAGGATGTGTTATCTTGTCTGTGGTGTTTATATGAAATACTTATACATTCAATCCAATCATGAGAAAACATAAGTCCCAATCACCTGAAGAACATTCTACAAAACAAATTGATAAAAATACTCATAAAATCAAGCTCATAATAAGCAAGGAAAGACTAAGGAACTGTTTCAAGATTGGAAGAGAGTATGAAAAAATAACAAAAATGTGGCATGGTGTCCTAGACTCATGGAAACAAGAGACTATTAGTGGAATACATGAACTTGGAATATGATCTGTGGTTTGATGATGGATATACGATTGTAAATTTCTTGGTATTGATGCTTTAACTTAAGGGACAAAAATATTAATGTCATTGGAAACTGATGAGAGATAAACAGGAACTGTTAAACTATTTTTGCAACATTTATGTAAGTCTAATATTTGAGTTAAAAATTTTTAAGATGATTTCACCATGATAATACAGATTTTGAGGGAATGTACTTCACCCACCCAGTTTTACAATGTTACTGAGAGAAAATGTACTAATTTGGGGTTCCTATCTAGTTAAGAAAATATTAATGTTTGCATGAGGAATAAAAGAAGGCATATATGGGGATGGTAAGAGAGCCCTGGGAAGGCTTGGAGGATATGAATTCTGGGCATGTTTATTTGTCATTCCTCTTTTGAAGTAAAATTTGGAGTCCTGGAAATATTATGTGGAACTCCAAGGCCTGCAAATAGAGAAAGCAGGGTCTGGGTTTCAAAGACCTTTGAATCCCTTCCCCAAACCTGAATCTTCTGCCTGGTACCTGTGTGACCATTCTGTCCATCCTGTACTGTTAATTATTCTGTGCCTTTGCCTTCACATTCAGTAGGGATAACAATGTATATTTTGGACATTTGCTAGACTTACTGAAATAAAGAAAAAAAAGATCTATTTTTCATATCTCTCTTTAAAGACAATTTTCTAATTAAACTCAATCAGCATCATAACACAAAGTTTAAAAGAAGGGGGAAAGAAACATGCTCTTTTATTCACAAGTTTGTGTATTCTTTAAGTTCTATGATTATAACTTTTAAGATGGTTGTGCATTTAGTACTTTCTTTTTTTTTGTTTGCTTGTTTTTCTTTGGTACTGGGGGTTCCACTCTGTGCCTCTGGTTGTATCCTTTTCACAGAAGTGTCTTCTTTCACTGGCTTGCTGTTTTGAGGGAACAGGTGGATGTGTCCATCCGCAGGTGGAGGGAGAATGTCACGCATTCGAAAAGAACTTCCGTGGCCCCCGGACTCCCTTCAACTCTGTGTGTCCCAGGATCAGTCCAAGAGGAAGGGAGAGCCTCAGTCAGGCGTCCCGCTCCGCCTGGGACATGGCCCAGCACGTTCTGACAAGTGGGTAGTGCTGTCCTCTGTGCCTACTGCCCGGGCCTTAGGGTGCGTGGGAATAGGGTGCCAGGGTCTTAAACCAGGCGGGAAGTGGAGAGCTGCAGCGGAGGCCTGCACCACAGAGGCGCTTCAGGGTTACTGGACTCTGGGACCTGGACCTGCACTCCTTCCTTGCGTTTGTCTTTGGAGCCGCTTTCAATTCACGCCTCCCCATGGACGCGGTCCCACACGTACTGGTGAGTTGGCGGTACTGTCCCCTGTCCCTGCTACCCTGTGGCAAGAGGGTGCACGGGAATTGGCGCAGAAGGTGGTGCAGGGGGGTCAGGCTCAGCGGGAGGTGGAGGACTGCGGCACAGCACTGAGGCTCCGCATGCCGGTCGCCCATGGGGTCTGACGCTTCCCCGGGCTGCCCGGGCATTTCTGGGGCTTGGGTAGGGTGTGGGTGGGTGTCTCTCCTTCTCCTCCCGGGGGACCCATCTGGCCGCCGCCTCTGGTGTTAGCTGCAGCTTTGGTCTCCAGGGGAGGCCGGTATCCTCACGAGGCTGAGGAGGGGAAGAGGCGGAAAGTCCCCTGAGACACACAGGTCCACTAGGCGGGCTAGGGGTTGGGGCCGCGGGTCGCTCTGCTCCATTGCCTCCTGGAGGGAAGGAAGGGGCGCGGGTCCGCAGGAAGTGGGCGAGGAGGTGATGGCCGCTGCTCTTCCAGCTTCTGGGAGACACTAAGGCTGTAGGAGGGTGGGCGCGTGGAGGAGCAAGAGGAGCCCTCGCATGCGGAGTGGGCCAGAGGTGGAAGAAATGTGAGACACCCAAAGAACCACGGGAGGGAGTGGCAAGCATTGTGTGGTCCCAGTCATTGTTTTTGGGCATCTTTGGGCCTGATTCCTCTGCTCCCCAACTCGGGTGGCTAGCTCCAGGTTCTCTTCCTCCCATCACCACACACTGCCACATCGACTCTCCTGTGGCATCCCTTTCTCCTACCCCACTTTACACCCACTCTTTTTTGGGGGTATGCTTGGGAAACCTTTGCTAATGACAGGATGCCTGAGCTCGTTCTGACTGTGAACTGCTTTGAACTCCACACTTCCTCCCATCCTTTCCTTTCTGGGACCTAGAATGTTCCATGGTCACTAATAATTAGCTTTTCTTCTGCAAAAATGGCAAAAATATTAGGTTGAAATACATGGCGCCTCTTTTTCCTGTGAATATGTCTACTGAAGACATTGCACTGGTTATGTTTCCATCGCCTCTTAGCCTGTGTCTTAATGTTCTAGACACAGAAGTAGCAATTTTGTTTTGAGTCTTGGTCATTTCTAGGTTCAGCAAAGTGTAGTCAGGTGGACCTTCTGTCACTTATCAGAAAATGCTTCACTTAAAGATGGATAATTCTCTCTTCAAACATTATATTATTTGGGGGGGCTTTGTTGAGGGATTTCTTTAGAAAATTGTTAGTGCAAGATGAACAGAGTAACAAATCAGATTTACTGTGTTTTAGACCAACTTTGTTAACACATTGGACAAAATGGGATTTTATTTGATCTAAAAACCTTCCTTGAAGCTACAAATAAGTCTTGTTAATGTCTTAATTTGCCCATGACTAAAATAAGCATTTATAAAGTGTATAATTTACTCTCCTCCTTGGTTCAGACCCAATGAAGTAACTTTCATTGTTAGGTAGTTAAAATAGTGTAGACTGTCATATGTTCTGTTTACCAGAACAAAAGAAAGATAGATAATAAGGAAAGATGAAATCAGAATAATTTATCCAAAGTGTGTGATAACCCCATCTATCTAAACTCTTTCTAACACATCATTAGTTTCATAAAATATAGAAAATATAAACTTTTTACTCTGCAGCACAGGATAACTGTGTTGACCAAGCAGGTTTAATGGATTATGTATGTCTGTTGATGTGTTTAATTTTCAGATACTGATTCAGTCCTACAATTTTGGTGGCAAGAGTTGGAATATAAAATCATTTTCTTTGTTCTGTCAATGCATGCCTTTTTCCCCCTTATTTTTAATATAACACTTGCCTTCATGTTCTTCATTGATGTAGTAGTACTAACTGAAAAGCAGTGTGAATATTTTATTGTGAACTTAGAACTATAATGGCAACAAAAGAAGTGATTCAATCGTGAACATAAGAATGTCACTTATTAGAAAACTATCTGTGGACACTCATTTTGCTCATTTTCTTTATCATTGTCTATTAATGTTGAATGTTTATGAGGTGTTTTATTTTAAATATTTATTGCTATTTCCTAGTCTTTATAAAATTATAGTGTCATATCCTGGCTTTTTCTACATAGTTTTTATACTTTCAGTGTGAGAAATACTTAATTTGTTGCTTCATTTTGGAAGAATCTATTACATGTTAAATCCAACTCATAAAATATTCTCTAGAATTTTTAAAAAAATATCTTGTAAATCGTCACTCCTTTTCTACATGGAAATAAATAATAATTTTAGGTTCTTTTGAATTTTAAGTGAGTAATTTCAGCTTGAACTTTTAAATAGAAAATAGTTATTGAGAATACATATTATAAAACAATGATGACATTTTTCATTTTAAATTCTGAAGATAAGCAACAAGTTAATGGCATTTAAAATGTGCTTTATATAGCAATCGTGAAGTACAAAACTGCCTGTAACAGAAAACTTGGTAGTTTGCTAGGGTACAACCTAGAATGTAGCCATTTTCTTTGAATTAGTGGAAAGAAGGAGTGATTGGACTAACTTTTGAGAATTCTTATTGCCATTAGTGGATTCTTTGTCATTATTTTGCCCACAGTATAGTGGTGGGCAAAATATATATTTGGTGTTTACTTTTGATGTCTGCAAAATGTTGACCTGGAAAGAATACTTGCCAAGGGCCAGAAAAATGTATTCAGTGTAGCTCTCTGTTCTTACCCAATTTTCTCTCCCTGTTGGCCAAATTGGAAAATCAATAGACATATACCAGTAAATCTCATAATGTTGTAATTGTGTTCTGCAGTAACTTATGTTATTGGATACTGTATTTGAGGAGGTAGATTTGTAAATCCATGGCATATTTGGTTAACATGAAAATTATTTTGCTTTCCAAAGTCTCTTTTTTAAAAGATATTTTAAAATATACTCTTAGTCTACTCAAGCTGTCATAACAAGATACCTCAGTGGGCGGTTTGAAAAACAAACAGGTGTTTTCTCAGTTCAGAAATTTGATATGAGGGTGCCATCTTAGAGTTCTAATGAGGGCCTACTTCCCATTTTGTAGAGGACTACATTCCTAATGTGTGGTTTCCTGCACTTTCCTCTGGTACCTGTGTGTGGGGAGGAGATATAAGAGAGAGAGGGAGAGCTATTTTCCTTATAATGGCACAGATCTTGTTATGAGTTCCTTTCTGCAGGACCTTATCTAAACCTAATTACCTCCCAGAGTTGCACATCCATAATTATCATCCTGGGAGATTAGAACCTCAACATAGAAATTTGGGGGTCACTTAAACATTCAATGCATAATATAAACTCCTTGAAAGAAATTAACATTAATGTCATTCTCTGCTAGGTACTATATCATTTTGTTAAATCCTCACAAAAAGTCCATCCTGTGGCTATTATACCTGTTTTCAGAAGAGGAAATAACCACCTTAGGTTAAATAATTGCCTCTAGGATCCTGCCTCTATAGTGGTACTGATACCCCATTTTAGCATTCAGACCACTATGTTCATTGGGATGGATTGCTGAAAATTAGTTCAGTGTTAATATTTGCTCTTTATTAACTTTGGTAAGTTGGAAAATTCAATCAAAATTTGATTTAAACTTAAGTAGTTTTACTACTTAAAAAATGGAGCAATATAAAATGCATAATGTACAATATGTTTATTATTCAATGAATTCAAATCAGGCACTAAAAAGATATATAAAGTATTTGCATATTTGTTTAAAGTCATGAATTTATCAGTTCTTTATGTATAAATGAATGTGACTGTTTGAAAGCAATATATATTTGGCATTGTGATGCAAGTATTAGTATTTTTACCTTGTTTTCTTTTATATTTTACTTATTTTTTAAAAAATATTTTAGATGTTAATGGACCTTTATTGTATTCATTTATTTATATGTGGTGCTGAGAATTGAACACAGTGCCTCACACATTCTATGCAAGTGCTCTACCACTGAGTCACAACCCAGCTTTGTATATTACTTATTTGTTTACTTATTTGTTTGATTGTATATTTCAGTATTTCAGTATGTGTCACCACAGGAAAGACAATCTAGATGCATATGCTATTAACATTGCTGCATTAGTGGGTGAAAATTTTTCCTTAAAGCAGATAAATATTATTTCCTGAAGATGGTTTATTAAAGTGAAAAAGAGTGAAAAGAAACTTGTTTTCTTTTGTTGCCATAAATATTAATTTAATATAAAAATGTTTTGTCTATATATATATATATTTTTTGTGTGTGTGGTGCTGGGGATTGAACCCAGGGCCTTGTGCTTGTGAGGTGAGCACTTTACCAACTGAGCTATCTCCCCAGCCCTTGTCTATATTTTAATAGCACATTCTTGTTTCTTTCCATGGGTAGTGTAAATACTTTCAAGAATTTTCTAAATTTTGTTTGTATGTTTGTGAAATATGGGAAAAGGACCCAAAGATAATTATTCTTTCACTCTATTCTAGGTTAGTTATTGACTTTGTTCTTCTCATCTCATATAATTAATCCAACTGTATTTTTAACTGCTGACTCAATGTTCAATAATACAAAAGTTGAAAAAAATTAATGAATTTGTAATAAATTACAAATTAACAACATAGAAGTCCTTATTATTCCAAATGGTGATATCCTACTTTTAATTTAATATGTACTACTAAAGAAAAGGGTACAGAGGAAAATGGAAATATGTACTAGACACTGGTAGATGCTGTAATTCAAAGATGAAGAGACTGATATGTTCATATTGCAATGCTGTGACATTTCCTTGGAGAGAAATTCTTATTTTGGGGCCAAATGTCATTTACAAGACTCTACCTCTTTTGGCTGACATTGTGCTTCAGAGGGACCATGTTTGTTTCTGCAGTCTCCCCATATTACATAATGTTTAATTCTGGGATTAGGAGAAACAATATTGAACTAGTAAATTAGGGTCAGAGTAGTCCTGGCCTAGAAGTAGTCAAAAGTAAATATTTATTTATTTTTCATATCAGGGATTGAACTCAGGGGCACTTAACTCTTCTCCACATTCCCAGACATTTTCTATATTTTATTTAGAGAAAGGGTCTTGCTATGTTGCTGAAGCTGGCTTTGAACTCACATTCCTCCTGCCTCAGTCTCCAGAGCCACTGGGATTGTATGTGTGCACCACTGTACCTGACTGCAAAATCAATATTGATATAGTAGAAAATAAAAATCAAACAAAGGTTTTGAATAGTGGAGCTATATAATGTTAGTGATAGTTGGGTGAGAGTAATCTAGATGTAGTTTTTAAGCCAGTTTGGGCAGTAATTTGGCATTATTGAGACTTGTTCATTACACATGATCTATACAAACTTGTTAGGTGAAAATAAGAAAGGGATTAGCCTTCAATAATTATTATCTTTTAGACAGATTGAAATATAGCATTCCTGTATCTATTATAAGTAAAAAAAAATGCTTGTTTTTAGTGGTCAGTTTGTAAAGGTGAAGCATTGGTCAGTATCAGTAGTAAAGTTTGGTTTAATGGAGAAACTATCTCTAATAAAATTCCAGTGTTCTTGTTATACAGGACTTAAATGCACTTACTAAACAAAGTGCATAATTGCACTCAAAGCATTGAACAGTACATTTAATTTCATTTGTATTGCCCTGATAATTTATGTACATAGTTGACTAGAATTTTTTTTATTTTTGATAGACATACTGTAATTAATGCAAAACTATTTTGTTGTTTATTTTTAAAATTAAAGTTTATAAAAATTGAGTTTTAAATTTTACCTTTGCTTTAGTAGATTTATTAATAGACTTATTTTAGAAATAAGAGATTATGGCTTGGTAATAGTGTGTTTTAGTCAGTTTTTTCATTGCCTTGAGCAAAAGAGTTGACAAGAACATTACAGGGGGAAAAGTTTACTCAGAGGATCAGAGTTTCAGATGCCTCAGTTTATATATGGCTGACTCCTTTGCTCTGTGCTTGAGGTGAGGCAGAACATCATGATGGAAGAATGTGGCAGAGGAAAGCAGCTGAGAACATCATACCAGGAAGCAGAAAAAGATCTCTGCTAACCAAGGACAAAATGTATACCCCAGAGTCCTGTCCCCAGTGACCCACCTCCTCCACCAACATCCTTACTACCTATAGTCACTACCTAGATAACACCTATTGGCAAATTAATGTAGGTTAAGCCAGTCCCAACCCAGTCATTTGCCTCTAAACATCCATGCCTTTTCTTACACATGAGCTCTGGGGGGACAGCTAATATATAAACCATAACACATTTGAAATGTGATTCTTAATGAATTTTCTTGGTTTAAGAAATTTAGTACTTTTTGAAATCCCTCAATTTAATATTATATGGTCATAGTACATGAAAAGATTTTATAAAAATTAAATTTATGAAATCATGATTTACTTATGTATATTTATCTTTTCAGATAGAGCATAGAGTCAGTATTATGTTCTGTAATACTTTTTGTGAGCATATGTTTTTGCTGACCCTTTCCTTTTCAATATATATTATTCTTTAAACTAACTTTTCCCTCCAACTTCCACCTTCACCACCCAGGAAGCTACAAATAATTTAAACATTTATTTTGGGTATTAGTTTTGGGTAAAAGTCTACAACTCAAGTTCCTATTTAATAATGTCTATAATTGTCATATATTTTCATTTTTTTATATAGTGAAGACTGCTTCTGTAGTAACATGACCATGGGATTGTGAGCTAGTTACTTAAACTTTATAAAGGTCAAACTGGATAAGAAGAGAAAGTCTATTTGATAATGTTCTGGGAATTTGAAATAATGCATGTAAAGCAATTTGCAAAATGTATTGCATCCAGTGAACACTCACAGATGGCAATTATTTTTGTTATTCTTTATGTATTGAGGAAGAACTATTGGTAATGGTAGTAAATTTATTTAATCGACCCATTCCTTTAGTGTGATGAATGTTTATATCAGTGATTCACAAGTGCTACTGAATCAAAATAAACTCTTTGGCTTTCTATATGATTCATATCTCTGGATTTTCTAATAGGGCTCTCCATTCCCACCCAATTTGAGCAATCATTCCTCTAGTGAACTGGTATTACTAATGGGTATATGGTGCATACTTCATGTGTATCGGGGAAAGTGTTGGGTGTGGGGACAAAATAATCTAGAATATTTATTTTTCCTTCCTTTCTTCCATGCTGGGGATTGAACCCAGGCCCCTATGTATTCTAGACAAGAACTCTATCACCAAGCTGTACCCCTGACTCCCTCATTGTTGTTTCCTAGCTAATGGCCATCAGGGAAAGCCTTACTCTTTCAGTAAGAACATTGATAAGCTATTTCTTATGACTAAGCATTTTTTTCTCTTAATTATTTGCCCATGTTCTCTTTTCCTTGCTTAGGCCTGTGCTTGACATCTAAATAGTCTAGAGAATATTCATTCTTTGTTAGTGACTTTTATGTGTAACTCTGAAGATTTTTTAAGTTAAAGCAAAATAACCGGTCATAAAACTTACCTATCAAAAGAAGAAACTGATACTACATTTTTTCTTTGCCTAAAAATCTGCTTGGATGTTACTATTCATTACCTTATATTTTCATTAATCATCTTTTGCTCTTCTAACTCTGTGAGTGACCTACCCTTAACTTCAAATTCGTGATTAAAAATAATAGCAATAACAAAAGTTAAAAGGGTGTGTGTGGGCAGGTGTGTGGGTTTGTGTGTGTGTCTGTCTGTCCATCTAATTTCAAGCTCCTTCACAGAGCAACAGTTGTCTATGGGTTTGTGTTTCTAATGTTCTTTGTAATTCTTAATGGGTTCTTGAGTTTTAGAAAAAACTGTTCTTAGGGTTCAGTACAAAGTAAGGGTCCACTCATATAAATAAAATTTAAAGTGAAGGCAAAGTGAGTTAAACTTTCCTTCATTACATATTACCATCTTAATTTTTCTCACTTTTTAATTTTACTTTGAACTTTCTAATTTTATCAGGTTTTTTTGCTTTTTTTTTTGGTTAGGGGACTTTTAAAGTTTATGTACAAATGTCCTCTGTTCCATTTATTTTATTTATGTTTATCCTTTTAATGGAAGGTTTGCCATAGTATTTTAGTTTATTTTTTATCAGGACTATTTTCTGTCTGCCCTGTGATATTTTGAAAATTAATTTTAAAGTATATAACACTGTAGAAATTAAAGAATCTAAATTCCCCTATTCAGTCAGTACCATCAAATATTACCTTGTCTTTTTTTATAGTTTTTAAAGATACTTTCTGTTTAAGATATTTTTAATGATTTAATTTAAGATTTTTTAAAGTATCAAATGATTCTTTAGTCCATCATTTTAGTGTTTTTTTGTCAGTCCATCAATACTTTGTTTTATAGCATTTGCTATATATTATTATTTTTCAGATTTTACTTTTTAGACTGTTCTATGACAATTTTAGCTTGTGATGCCTCCCTCCCTGTCTTTCCACTTGAACATTTCCTTAGGGTAGATACCCAGAAGTGTCATTTAAAAATCAATATATATGAACCTTTTTCTGGGATTGCCTATTGTCCCAATATCACTAGTTATACACCACATCTATTTTTAGTGTTACAATGTTTAAAATACTTGGTCTTGATACTTTGTTTATCAAAAGATGTCATAACTTGTATTAGAATTTCTTTGGTTTGTTTTACCACCTCTATTTTCCCTCCAAATTGCTAAGGAGACAGTTACCATTCTTTCTTTGAATACTTACACTTCTTTTTTCCAAAAACATATACAATGACATTTTCTTTTTTTATATCAAAAAGTTTTGTATTATTTTATTAAGAACCATAATTTTTTATTTGTCTATTTACATACTACTTTCAGGTCTTTTCCTTATTATTCGTGCTTTAATATGTTATTACCTGATATGGCAATACACTCAGTTTTTTTCCTCAGTAGTTTTAATATTCTTAAATATTAAATATTCTGCTTATATAAGTGACATGCAAAAAATGTAGACTTAAGATAATTAAAAGGTTGTTGGAGGAAAATTGCATTTGACTCTTTCAGCTCTGGCTCTCTCTTATTTTTTCTCCAACACTACCTGTGTACTATAAAACTTAAACCTTTCTTATGTCAGCATATCTATAAGTGTTGCATCAGTAGTTGGAATAGATTTGCTCCTAACCATTGTCCAGACTGTACCACAGAGCAGATCAGTAAGAGATTAGGTAGCTTTTCTGAGATTCTGTTTGTGTTACCATCAGTGATGAACTTGTGGTTATTAAGAAAGGAGTAAATCATATTTTGTCTAAGGTGTTAGACCCATTTCTTAGAGGAGGTGATGCTAAAACTTTATGAGTAGAGAAGCACTTCTTAGGATGAAAAAGCAGTAAAAAGGGATATGAAAAAAGATTTTACATTCCTTTTAAAATATAGTTTGTTTCTCTCCATCTGTTCAATGATTAGTTTCATGTGGCACATGTAAAGAAATAAAGGTTGCTTGTGTAGGTAGTGGCAGGAGATGAGGTCAAAGAAGGAGATATCCCATTTAAGGAGATTGTTATGGGGCACAACTTAAGAACAGACCAATCACTACTGAGAAGTCCAAATTTGAGAGTCTTTATTAAAATGGCCAGCTGACTGTCTCACACAATGCCCCAAAAAAATGGCTGTTGGGAGAATAGCCCCGACCACAGGGTTGTAGGGGCTCTTATACAAAAAAACACATTAAGTGTCTGTTGCTGTGATTCAAAATTACACATTAACATCATGAGATCATTGACAGAGGGGGAAGTGGGTCAAAATCACCCTTACCTAGGTACAAACTGAAGAAGGGTTACTAACATCCACACAATCACTGTTTACATGGTACATTGTTTAGGAGCAATAGGAACATGGTACATTGTTTAGGAGCAATAGCAATCAAAAGAGAGCAATTCTTTACTACATAGGAGTTGACATTGTATATTATTAAACATGTCACACCTAGTAACTTATGATGGGCACAGAGGTGAGGTGTTCCCATGGGAGAAGCTTATTTCCTACATAACATGGAGTCTCAGAGCAAAATGGAGTCTGTTTAGTAATTTCCTTTAGAGTCTGGCCTATAATATTCTCATGGAGCCAGATCTGTCAGCCCATCATAGAGATTGGATTTTATTAATCTACAGAATTGACCTACACATTGAACAGTTTTTAGGCCAAATATAATTTCTTATAATGAACTATGTGGGAAAGTTTTGTACGTGATTGCAAATGAGCTGCTTCTAAGATTTGAATGGATTTTATTTTGTGATATGTTTACACTTCAGAAGTAGCCTCAAAGGGTTACTTCCCCATGTTGAAATTTTAGGAAGAACTGCCCTTTTTTATCAACTTTGGTTCAACTCAGGTGACAATTGTTTTAATGACTTTTAGGAGCACTTGGAAAAATGTGTTTAATTTTCAAAACCCTTAATATTTTTATCTCCAAATAAAGAAATATATGTATATGTTAGAAATTGGTTTCCCCATTTTGTTTGAGGAAATCAGAGATATAAAATTTACAAAATGTAGAAATGATAAACCATTACATTTAATTATAAATATCAGCACATTTTATAATCAAGAATGCAAATATTAATTATACCTTTAGAAATGATTTTGTGGTTTCTTAAACTTTACATCCCTGCTAATATATGTAATCATAGAACACTATCCATCTAAATAATTATTTGGTTATGTACAGGTTCTGTGAATAGGCTAAGTTTAGCAACTGGGTGCATCTCAGTACATTAAATTAAACTGTTTGGCTTAAATTCTCTGTTGTACTAAAATTTACAAAGAATTTTTTGGTGCATAATAGTTCATAAGTCAGATCTACTTTGTCTCCTAGTATTTATTCTTCAGAAATGAATTTTTTTCCCTTTTAGTATTTGAAGTCTTCAGATTCTTCCACTTTGGAAGGTAATCTAAGTTCTTTTAAAAAATTAACCATGCTGGGTACAATGATGCACACCTCTAATCCCTGCATCTTGGGAGACTCAGACAGGAGGATCATGAGTTAACGACTTGCCTCAGCAAAAATGAGGCACTGAGCAACTCAGACTGTGTCTGTAAATAAAATACAAAAAAATTAAACATAGGTTTTAAAAATAAAAATATATTTTAAAATCAACAAAACTCAAGTATATAGAGAGAAACAGAAAATTTATTTCCTCTTTTGCTGTCTACTCGCTTTCTCCCCACACCTTTTATATGTTTCACTGCTTTTTTATATGTAACATTATATGTAATGTTTATTCATAAACATTACTTTTAGTATTCTATTTATTTTTGTGTTTCTTTTGCAAATGTAAACAAATGTGATTTTATTTTGGAGCTCTTGCCGTATCTAGACAAGATTTTTGTCTTTAAAGATTTGTATGGTATTTCATTATGTGAATGTAGCATAATTTAGTAAAAACTTGATCCTATGTGGACACTGTAGATATTTTCTATATTTTGCCTCTACAATGCCAAATGAATATGAAACAAGCTATATATATATATATTTCCTACTTGTACCAGTGAATGTATGGTTTTGATTTTGAGAACAATGCATCAAAAGGATATAAATTTTCTTGCTCTTTCAACTTCAGAGGACCTAGAAGCACTGACTTAGTAGCAATAAGCATAACTCACACCTAGATCTTGGTTCCTAATGCTGCTTTCCAATAAAAGGAACCAGGCCTTCTTGGAGAAATGGCTGATTCTAGGACTGGGGAAGAAGATAAAAAATAAAAGACAAACCTGGAGCATCTCATAATGTCAAAAAGGTTGGAAATACCAAAGAACTGAGTGGGATTTGTTGAAGGAGCACCACCCACTGAAAGAACTCCCAATTTGGGATACTGGGAAAAGTTGTACAACAAAATAAAGTACTGGAAGGAAAGATAGTAAACTGAGGCAGACATTATTACCCCATATGCACATATGATTACACGAATAATGTGAATCTACATCGTGTACAACCATAGAAATGAAAAGTCATACCCTGTTTGTGTACAATGAATCAAAAGGCAGTCTGTAAAAATTTAAATTAAAAAATAAATTACTATTAAATTATAATTCAATTATAAAATATTATCCATGAGTTCATACTGACAAAAATAAGTGGTCAACTAAATAGGGAAGATTAGATAAATCTCTTGTGCAGAACAATTCCAAATGTTTCATGTAGCTCTTCAGTTCTCAAGGAGGTGTGCTCCTGACTCCCTAAGTATATGTTATTCTGTGTAACTTCTTTCCCAATAGTACAGTATGAAAAATTGGGAAAAATAACTTGACATTGGAGAAACCTAACACCACTTCAATCATGTGATCAAATTTAGCATTGATGTTTATAATCATATTGATGGCATGATGTAATGAGAATAGTATTTCCTCTCTGTGGTCTTCCTCCCCCAAAACCATAACCCCAGACTAATTATGAAAAACCAGGAGAAAAATTTAAAATGAGAAACTTTCTATAAAATACTGAGTGGTACTCATCAAAGTTGTCAAGGTCATTAAAGACAAGTAAGTCAGAGAGACTATTACAGCCAAGAGTAACCTAAGAATGTGTGATTATTATAATATAAAATGGTAAACTGGATAGAGCCGGAAATCAGGGATAGAGCATTCAGTAAAAACTAAGGAAATCTAAATAATAAATGAATTTCAATAAATAATAATGCAATAGTATTTGTTCATTAATTATAGAAATGTACCATGCTGTTGTAAAATTTTAATAGTAAAAACTGGGTGTGTGCAATAGAAGATCTCTGGTACAATTTACAATTTTTCTGTAAATCTAAAAAGTTCTAAAATAAAAAATTGTTTAAAAAAGATAAATGCCTCTGTGATTGTGGTAGATACTGCCAGACTGCCATTTTCTACTGTTACCTGAAAGTACATAAAACATCATTCCTTAGTGCTGCCTGCTGAATGTACTGTCACACTCAGGATTTTTTCAGTGTGATAGATGAGAACTGGAGTAATTCAGGCTATTGAGTTTCTCTGTTGAGTTTATCAGTGATGTTAGGTACTTTTTCACCTGTCGAAGTGGTATTTATTACCCCTTTGAACTCTTATGACCTTTTTTATTCCTAATAGGTCATTGGTCTTTTTTCTTCTTGGTTTCAGGAATCCATGATGTGGATTGCAATTTGTAAATGTTGTCTATTTTTTTTTAATTCACGACTTTGTTTCCATACAAAGATTTAATTTTATATGATTGTATAATTTTCCATTTTATGTTTCTAGATTTTGAAATACAGTTAGAAAAGACAATAAGATATTAAGGGAATACATTTATATTTTCTTTCAGGAAAAGTGGTTTCTTTTTACTTTTAAATCTTTTTAAAATTTTTTTAAATTTTTTAATTTTTTAAATTTTTTTATTTTTTTTATTGTATACTAATGGGATACATATTGTTTCTCTATTTGTACATAGAGTCAAGGCATACCATTTGTGTAATCATACGTTTACATAGGGCAATGATGTTTATTTTTTTTCCTTCCCCCCACCCCTCCCACCCCTCTTTTCCCTCTATACAGTCCTTCTTTCCTTCATTCTTACCGCTCTCCTTATCCCTAACCCTAAACCTAACCCTAAACCTAATGCTAACACCTCCCACCCCCCATTATATGTCCTCATCCGCTTATCAGCGAGCTTATTCGTCCTTTAGTTTTTTGAGATTGGCTTATCTCACTTAGCATGATATTCTCCAATTTCATCCATTTGCCTACAAATGCCATAATTTTATCATTCTTCATTGCGGAGTAATATTCCATTGTATATATATGCCACAGTTTCTTTATCCATTCATCAACTGAAGGGCATCTAGGTTGGTTCCACAATCTGGCTATGGTGAATTGAGCAGCAATGAACATTGATGTGGCTGTATCTCTGTAGTATGCTGATTTTAAGTCCTTTGGGTATAGGCCAAGGAGTGGGATAGCTGGGTCAAATGGTGTTTCCATTCCAAGCTTTCTGAGGAATCTCCACACTGCTTTCCAGAGTGGTTGCACTAATTTGCAACCCCACCAGCAATGTATGAGTGTTCCTTTTTCACCACATCCTCGCCAACACCTATTGTTGCTTGTATTCTTGATAATCGCCATTCTAATTGGGGTGAGATGAAATCTTAGGGTAGTTTTGATTTGCATTTCCCTTATTACTAGGAATGTTGAACATTTTTTCATATATCTGTTAATTACTTGCACATCTTCTTCTGTGAAGTGTCTGTTCATTTCCTTAGCTCATTTGTTGATTGGATTATTTGTATTTTTGGTGTAGAGTTTTTTGAGTTCTTTATAGATTCTGGAAATTAGCGCTCTATCTGAGGTATGGTTGGCAAAGATATTCTCCCACTCTGTAGGCTCTCTCTTCACATAGCTGATAGTTTCCTTTGCTGAGAGAAAGCTTTTTAGTTTGAATCTATCCCAGTTGTTGATTCTTGCTTTTATTTCTTGTGCTATGGGAGTCCTGTTAAGGAAGTCTGATCCTAAGCCAACAAGTTGAAGATTTGGACCTACTTTTTCTTCTATAAGATGCAGGGTCTCTGGTCTGATTCCGAGGTCCTTGATCCATTTTGAGTTGAGTTTTGTGTAGGGTGAGAGATAGGGGTTTAATTTCATTCTATTGCATATGGTTTTCCAGTTTTCCCAGCACCATTTGTTGAAGAGGCTATCTTTTCTCCATTGCATATTTTTGGAACCTTTGTCTAGTATGAGAAAATTGTATTTATTTGGGTTTGTGTCCATGTCCTCTATTCTGTACCATTGATCTACCTGTCTATTTTGGTTGCAATACCATGCCGTTTTTGTTACTATTGCTTTGTAGTAGAGTTGAAGATCTGGTATTGCAATACCCCCTGCTTCAGCTCTTGCTACTGAGGATTGATTTAGCTATTCTAGGTTTTTTATTCTTCCAGATGAATTTCATAATTTCTTGCTCTATTTCTTCAAGGTACATCATTGGGATTTTAATTGGAATTGCATTGAACCTGTATAGCACTTTAGGTAGTATAGCCATTTTGACAATATTAATTCTGCCTATCCAGGAACATGGGAGATCTTTCCATCTTCTAAGGTTTTCTTTAATTTCTTTCTTTAGTGTTCTGTAGTTCTCATTGTAGAGGTCTTTCACCTCTTTTGTGAGATTGATTCCCAAGTATTTTATTTTTTTCGATGCTATTGTGAATGGGGTAGTTTTCCTAATTTCTCTTTCTGAATATTCATCACTTATGTATAAAAATGCATTGGATTTATGAGCATTGATCTTGTAACCTGCTACTTTACTGAATTCACTTATGAGTTCTAAAAGTTTTCTGGTGGAATTTCCAGGTTCCTCTAAATATATAATCATGTCATCAGCGAACAGGGATAGTTTGAGTTCTTCTTTTCCTATTCGTATCCCTTTAATTTCTTTGGTTTGTCTGATTGCTCTGGCTAGAGTCTCAAGGACGATGTTGAATAGAAGTGGTGAAAGAGGGCATCCCTGCCTTGTTCCAGTTTTTAGGGGGAACGCTTTCAGTTTTTCACCATTTAGAATGATATTAGCCATGGGCTTAGCCTAGATGGCCTTTATAATGTTAAGGAATGTTCCCACTACCCCAATTTTTTCTAGTGTTTTGAGCATGAAGGGATGCTGTATTTTATCAAATGCTTTTTCTGCATCTATTGAAATAATCTACTGTGATTCTTAACTTTAAGTCTGTTGATATGGTGAATGACATTTATTGATTTCCGAATGTTGAACCAACCTTGCATCCCTGGGATAAAACCCACTTGATCGTGGTGCACTATCTTTTTAATATATATTTGTATGCGATTTGCTAAAATTTTGTTGAGAATTTTTGCGTCGATGTTATTAAGGATATTGGTCTGAAATTTTCTTTCCTCGATGTGTCTCTGTCTGGTTTAGGTATCAGGGTGATATTGGCTTCATAGAATGAGTTTGGGAGGGTTCCCTCCTCTTCTATTTCATGGAATACTTTGAGGAGTATTGGAATGAGCTCTTCTTTAAAGGTTTTGTAGAACTCGGCTGAGAACCCATCTGGTCCTGGACTTTTCTTTGTTGGTAGGCTTTTGATGACCTCTTCTATTTCATTGCTTGAAATTGGTTTATTTAAGTTGTGTATGTCCTCCTCGTTCAGTTTAGGTAATTCATATGTCTCTAGAAATTTGTTGATGTCTTCGAGGTTTTCTGTTTTGTTGGAGTATAGATTTTCAAAATAGCTTCTAATTATGTTTTGTATTTCACTCATGTCTGTTGTGATGTTTCCTTGTTCATTCCGAATTTTAGTAATTTGAGTTTTCTCCCTCTTTCTCTTTGTTAGTGTGGCTAAGGGTTTATCAATTTTGTTTATTTTTTCAAAGAACCAACTATTTATTTTGTTAATTTTTCCAATTGTTTCTATTGTTTCAATTTCCTTGATTTTGGCTCTGATTTTAACTATTTCCTGTCTTCTACTACTTTTGGTATTGGTCTGCTCTTCTTTTTCTAGGGCTTTGAGCTGTAGTGTTAAGTCATTTATTTGTTGATTTCTACTTCTTTTTTGAATGCGCCCCTATGAAATAAATCTTCCTCTAAGTACTGCTTTCATAGTGTCCCAGAGATTTTGATATGATGTGTCTTTGTTCTCGTTTACTTCTAAGAATTTTTTGATTTCCCTCCTGATGTCTTCTGTTATCCATTCATCATATAATAGTGTATTATTTAATCTCCAGGTATTGGAGAAGTTTCTGTTTTTATTCTGTCATTTATTTCTAATTTCAATCCTTATGATCTGATAGAGTACAAGGTAGTATCTCTATCTTCTTGTATTTGCTAACAGTAGCTTTGTGGCATAAAATATGGTCTATTTTAGAGAAGGATCCATGTGCTGCTGAGAAGAAAGTGTATTCGTTCTTTGTTGGATGGTATATTCTATATATGTCCATTAAGTCTAAATTGTTGATTGTGTTGTTGAGATCTATAGTTTCTTTATTCAATTTTTGTTTGGACGATCTATCCAGTGGTGAGAGAGGTGTGTTAAAATCGCCTAGTATGATTGTGTTGTGGTCTATTTGATTTCTGGAATTGAGAAGGATATGTTTGACGTACGTGGATGAGCCAATGTTCGGGGCATAGATATTTATGATTGTTATGTCTTGCTGATTTATGCTTCCCTTAAGCAGCATGTAATGTCCTTCTTTATCCCTTCTGACTAGTTTTGGTTTGAAGTCCACATTATCTGAAATGAGGATGGATACTCCAGCTTTTTTGCTGTGTCCGTGTGCATGGTATGTTTTTCCCCATCCTTTCACCTTTAGTCTATGGGTGTCTCTTTCTATGAGATGAGTCTCTTGCAGGCAGCATATTGTTGGATTTTTCTTTTTAATCCAATCTGCCAGTCTGTGTCTTTTGATTGATGAATTCAGGCCATTAACATTCAGGGTTATTATTGTGATATGATTTGTATTCCCAGTCAATTGACTCATATTTGTTTTTGACATGATTTGGTTTCTCCTTTATTTGGCTATTCCTTTAGGCTAGCGCCTCCTGTTGCTGATTTACATCGTTGTTTTTCATCTCTTCCTCATGGAATATTTTGCTGAGAATGTTCTGTAATGCTGGCTTTCTTTTTGTAAATTCCTTTAGCTTTTGTTTATCATGGAAGGATCTTATTTCATCGTCAAATTTGAAGGTAAGTTTTGCTGGGTATAAGATTCTTGGTTGGCATCCGTTTTCTTTCAGGGCTTGGTATATGTTGTTCCAGGCCCTTCTAGCTTGTAGGGTCTGGATTGAAAAATCTGCTGATATTCTTATTGGTTTCCCTCTGAATATAATTTGATTCTTTTCTCTCGCGGCCTTTAAAATTCTGTCTTTATTTTGTATGTTAGGTATTTTCATAATAATGTGCCTTGGTGTGGGTCTGTTGTAATTTTGTATGTTTGGAGTTCTATAAGCCTCTTGTACTTGGTTTTCCTTTTCATTCTTCAGATTTGGGAAATTTTCTGATATTATTTCATTGAATAGATTGTTCATTCCTTTGGTTTGTTTCTCTAAGCCTTCTTCAATCCCAGTAATTCTTAAATTTGGCCTTTTCATGATATCCCCATAATTCTTGTAGATTCTGTTCATGATTTCTTACCATGTTTTCTTTTTGTCCAACTTTGTTTTCAAGATGAAATAATTTGTCTTCAATGTCTGAGGTTCTGTCTTCCAGGTGTTCTATCCTATTGGTTATGCTCTCTATGGAGTTTTTAACTTGGTTTATTGTTTCCTTCATTTCAAGTATTTAAGTTCGTTTTTTTTTTCAGTATCTCTTACTCTTTATTGAAATGATCTCTTGCTTCCCATATTTGGTCTTTTAACTGTTGATTGGTGTGATCATTTAATGCCTGCATTTGCTCTTTCATCTCCTCCTTCAATGCCTGCATTTGCTCTTTCATCTCCTCATTAGCTTCCCTGATCATTTTAATTACATACATTCTGAACTCCCTTTCTGACATTTCTTCTGCTGTGCTGTCATTGGGTTTTATTGATGTAGTATCTAGGTTTGTTTGGGACATTTTCTTCCCTTGTTTTCTCATATTGGTCAGCTCTCAGTGGGACCCTGAGATATTGCAGTTTTCCGCTATTGGCTTATAGTGTCCCAGTAGCTTTCCAGTGTATCACTTCCCAGCCTTCAGTAGCCTGATGTCTTGGAGGAATCTGATAATGCAGTGCATCCGAAGAAAACTGCCCCTAGCCCCCTACTGGTTCCACAGTTTGGAGCTGGCTCTGTGGGGAAAGGCTCTCACTGTGGGCCTGCACTGTGCTGCTGGCCGTGTGGGAGGAGCCCACTGCTGGAGTGTGGAAGGCTACCTTGGGAAGACTCTAGCTGCCCTGCCCAGCTCCGATAAGCCACCTCTATCTGGGCCTGCCACCCAGGCAGAGCTTTACCCAGTGGGCAGACTCACCCGTGGCTCTATTTCAGTCCGAGTCTCTCAATCTCTCCCCTTCTTAACTCCTGGGTTCTGGAGTGACTGGGGGTGCAGTCACCCTCTAGGCTGCCATCTTGGATCACCCCATGAAGAGAGCCTGCAGCCGGAGTGGTCAGAGCCACCTGAAGAGGTCTCTGGCTGCCCTGCCCTGATCCCAGAGGCTGCTTGCAGATCGAAGCTCTCCGTTGGTTCGGGGGCTTGTGACTGGTTCTATGTAGAAAGCCTCTCACTGGGTGGTCTGCTCCGAGAAGCTAGCCTTGAAAGGCACCTCCCACCACAGGGGTCCAGGCTACTTGGGGAAGTCTCTGGCTGCCCTATCCTGGTCCCTGAAGCTGCTTGCGTGCTGGAGTATGCTGCGCTGCGCTGGCTCCAGGACTTGGAGCTTGTTCTTGTCAGAAAGGCTCTCACTAGCGGGCCCGTTCCGTTCCGAGAACCTGTAGAAGCTGGCTGTGTGGGCAGGGCCCACCGCTGGAGTGGGCAGGGAGGCCTGTGGAAGACTCTAGCTGCCCTGCCTGGCTCTGATAAGCCACCTCTATCTGGGCCTGCCACCCGGGCCGAGCTTTACCCAGTGGGCAGACTCACCTGTGGCTCTATTTCAGTCCGAGTCTCTCAATGCCTCCCTTCTTAACTCCTGGGTTCTGGAGCGACTGGGGGTGCAGTCACCCTCTAGGCCGCCATCTTGGATCCACTTTTAAATCTTAAAGTTGAGATACTTTAATCTTTCCCATTTTGGGGGTATTTTATGTGCTTTACTCTTTCTTTCAAATTACTCTTACATAACGGTGCCTGGGTCCTGTGCTTTAAGTGATTTATAGTAAAAAATGATGTTGATACGTTTTCTCTCTCTCCTCAGCCCCCATCTCTTTGGTACCAGGGTTTGAATTCAGGGGCTGTTGAACACCGAGCCACATCTCCAGCCCCATTTTGTATTTTATTGAGAAACAGGGTCTCACTGAGTTGCTTAGGGCCTCAGTAAGTTGCTGAAGCTGACTTTCAACTCACAATCATCCTACCTCAGCCTCCCAAACCACTGGGATTACCCCCTATGCTTTTGTTTAAGAGTTTTAATTTACTTAGGTTTAGGTCTTTGATTCCTTTTATTTAATTCTTCCATATGGCATAAGGTAACAATCTGACTTCACTTTTTTGCATTAGAATTTGTGATTTTCCCAGCACCATTAATTAAAAAGATTGCCATTTCCCCATTGAAAAAATGTGACACCAATGTCAGAAATCAAATAGGAAGTTTTATGTTGATGCCCTCAGTTCTGTTTTCTTGGTCTATATATGATCATTTTTCATGATAGTACCTTAATGTTTTGATTATCATACCTTTTTAAGTTTTGTAATGAGAAAAAGTGAGTCTTAAAACTTAATTTCTGTATTTTATGATTGATTTGACTCTATAAGCTCCCTTGGAATTTCATATAAATTTGAGGATATGCTCTCCTGTTTTGGGGGAAAAAATAGCTTCAGGATTTTCATAGGGATTGTGTTGAATCTGTAGATCTCTTTGGGTACTATTGTCACCTTAACAGTATTTTAGTCAGTGAATACAGAGTATGTTTCCATTTAGTTAGGTCTTCTTTAACTTCATTCAAAAGTATTTTGTTTTTCAGCATAGAAGTCTGTGAGTTCATTTTCTAAGTATTTTGCATTATTTTTCATTCCATTAAATCAATTATTTTTTAAGATAATTGCTAACCTTTAGAAATAAAACTTATTTTTGACTGTTAATTTTATATCCTACAACTTTAGTAAAATTGCTTATTCTAAAAAATTTTTATTTGTGGATTCTGTAGGATTTTCTACATATAAAATTATCTTTATCTGTGAATATAGGTTGTTTAACCACTTCCTTTACACCTTAAGTGCTTGTTATTTCTGTTTCTTGCCTGCTTTCTGGCTCAAATTTTCAGTGCTACTTGAATTGAAGTGGTGCAAGTAGTCATCATTGTCTTGTTGCTAATCTTAGGGGAAAGACTTTCAATCTTTTACCATTGAGTACGATGTTAGTTTTGAGTTTTATCATGTTGAGGATGTTCCCCTGTATTACTGATTTGTTGAGTGATTGTATCATGAAATGTATTAAATTCAAGGTTTATCTTCATTTTGTTAATGCAGTATGTTTCATGTATCACATTTCATTTTCTTATACTGAACTACCTTTGCATTCCTGGGAGAAATCACACTTGGTCCTAAACCTCAGGCTATAATTATTTTAAAGGCAGCTGAATTGTGATCTGCTAGTATTTTCTTTTTCTTTTTTGGTACTGGGGATTGAAATCAGCAGCAATTGACCACTGAGCCACATCCCCAGCCCCTATTTTGTATTTCATTTAGGGACAGAGTCTCCCGGAGTTGCTTAGATTCCTGTTTTTGCTGAGTCTGGCTTTGAACTCATGATCCTCATGCCTCACCCTTTGAGCCCCTGGAATCCCAGAGTGTGTCACTGGGCCCCACTATATTTGCTAGTATTTTCTTAAGAAATTTTGCCTCTGTAATAATAAAAGATATTCTCCTGTAGCTTTTTTTCTTTTTTTAATCTTCTTGTAATGTCTTCACCAGACTTTGTTTTCAGGGTAATGCTGGCCTTAAATGAGTTAGGAAGTATTCCCCACTCTTCAATTTTTTGGGGATAATTTGAGAAGGATTGGTGTTAATTCTTCTTTAAATGCTTGATAGTCTGCACCAATGAAATCATCTGGTCCTGGACTTTTCTTTGTCACAAGTAGTTTGTACTGATTCATTCTCCTTACTTGTCATAGATTGTTTTATTTTTCTTAATCATTTTTCATAGTTTATGTTTCTAGGAGCTTGTCCACTTTATCAGATCATCCAATCTGTTAGTGTACATTTGTCCATGGCATTCTCTTCCATCCTCTGTCGATCTAGCAATTGGTTTGTCAAATTTGATTAGTTTCAAAGAACCAGCTTCTAGGAATATTTTGGCATTGATTTTCTATTCTCTGTTTAGTTTATCTCCATTCATTCCCCCCCCCCAGTGTTGGTGATTGAACTAAGGGCTTTGCATATGGCTAGGCAAGCACCTCATCTCTGTGCTACATAAATTCCCAGTCCCTATTTAAGAATAAATAACAAAAAAAATTTTACTTTTTTCTTTTTAAGGCAACAACTAGTTGAATTGCCCAAGCTGACCTCCTGCCTCAGTGTTCTTCGACTGGGACATTAGGCATGCACCACTCTGTCTGCCCCTGCTAGTTTCTTTGCTGTAGCCTTCATTGTGCTAACTTTGAGTTTAATTTGGTGTTTATTTTCTAACTCTACCAGACATATAGTTAGGTTATGTCTTCCAGTTCAGCTATTTATTTGATGTTATTATAGAATTCTGTAGGGAATTTGAAGCCTGATGTGTCCTATGGATCTGAGATTGTGCTGTTCCTTGAAAATAAAATAAAATAATCCAAGGTTCCTTTTCATAGCTGTCAGCCTGAATGTCAAATGTATTGAACCATCTGTAATCTGGAAGGAGGAGTCCCATGTCCTTGTCACCACTATAATTACCTGGACTGAGATGTACTGTCTTAGATCAAATGTATCATACCTTTCAGTGGCCTCTGTGTTTCAGAAGTTTTCATCTTTTTTTGTACTGCCTTGTCATTGTACTTTGGTAAATGTTAAATCCTGCCCAGAGTTACAAAGGAGGAGGAAATTGAGCACACATGGCAAGGCCATAGCAGGAGTGGGTGGGTGTAAGAATCTTACAAAAGGGAATTCTGTAATTATTTTGATATGTGTATTTTGTTACTATTATAATCTATTAACTATAGAGATAGGATTCTCCCCTCCCTTAGGGATCAGTTGCAAGTTGAGGGCTTCTGCTGTTCATTTGTGATTTCTCAGACTGTTTTTGCAAACTCTGTTTCTCATGTGGTTACTAAAGATTCTATTCCATTATCTTCATAGTCAGCCAGTGACCTGACAAAAGTATTGAAATATCTGGTGAAAAAAAAGGTGCATTTTCTTTAAATTTTGCAGTAGATGTGACTGGGTGAACCACTCACCACTTCCCTTTTTGCCAACAACAGTCCTTAGTGGACCTTAGAAGAGGCAAGCATTTGCATCTGCCCCTGACTCTCAGAAATCTGACACAATGACTGAAACATGAGACTGAATTTTTTTGAGATCCCCATTACCTGCTCTGATACTCTGGTTCCAGGAATGCTGACTGCCAATCTCAACTGCTGTGGCAAGACTGAAGGATGGGGAATGGTGGCTGCTGGGTGTATGTGTGGTTCTCCTACCAAGATCAGTGGACTTTCTCTCTATCAGGCAGTCTCTAGATGCTGTAAGTGTACACTCAAGTTCTGGAGTTCCATGATGGTTGATTCTGGTCATTTCCCTAGTTTACTGATGGTTTTTGGTGGAGGACCAACTGTAGCATTTCTTTTTCTGACATTTTGCATCTCAAGTGTTAACAGTAGTCTTCAATTGTCTTTCTCTTGTGGTATTTATGAATAGAGAAAAATCTTTGGTATGTTTTCTTTTTTAATTTTTTAATTTTTATAGATTGCATTTTGATTCATTGTACAAAAATGGGGTACATCTTTTCATTTCTGTGGTTGTTCACAATGTAGATTCATACAATACCTGTCTTCATACATGGACATAGGGTAATGATGTCTGTCTCATTCCACCATTTTTCAAACCCCACCCTCTCCTCCCTCTCATTTTCCTCTATGTAATCTAAAGTTCCTCCATTCTTCTCTCATCCCCACCCCCACCCCCATTATATATCATCATTCACTTATCAAGGGAAAGCATTCAGCCTTTGGTTTTTTGGAATTGGCTTATTTCACTTAGCATGATATTCTCCAGTTCCATTCATTTATCTACAAATACCATAATATTATTCATCTTACTCCAATTAGAATGGCTATTTTCAAGAACACAAACAATAATAGATGTTTGCATAGATGTGGGGAAAAAGGCATTCTTTTACTTTGCTGGTGGAGTTGCAAATTGGTGCAGCCACTCTAGTAAGCAGTGTAGAGATTCCTGAGAAAACTTGGAATGGAACCACCATTTGACCCAGTTATCCCACTACTCAGTTTATACTCAAAGGACTTAAAATTAGCATACTACAGTATCACAGCCACATCAATATTTATAGCAGCTCATTTCACAATAACTAGATTGTGGAACCAACCTAGATGCCCTTCAACAGATGAATGGATAAAGAAACTGATATACATATATGCTGTTTTCTTTTTTTCTGGTTTCTGTGTTAACTTCATACATCAAAGGAAAAGAATCATCCTCAGATTTGAACACATAGAGAATTAGAATTTCTAAGTGTAGGAAAAAACCTAAAAACATGATTGAAATTTTAGTGCTTTGTGTCTTGTATATTTACATGATGTTTCATGCAAAGAACAAAGATGTTTCTAGTGTAGAAAACTAGATTTTTTATCAGTTATTCCTTTTTATATAAGGTCATCCTAAGTGTCCTAGGGAGTACTTAATAAAATGGTTTTATTACTGTTGAAAGATAATCAAATATTTATCTACATAGCATTTAATGAGTTCATCTCAATTACAATGGGTTTCATTTAAAACTAGAGTTGCTACAGAAATGTTATAGCACAATAAATGCAGCCATTTTCATTGGAAAATTCTATTATCCACTTGATATTTCAGGAATACTAACAACAAGAATATTAAGTGGAAACATTAGTTTACTTTTTTAGTCCAGATTTTAATCTTAACTTTAAAATGCTCCATGTGGTCTACACATGAATTTTGCTTATGAAATGGAAAATCATTGAGGCATTTAAAACACAAATAGTATTTAACCCTTTATTTGTTTCTTCAAGAATTAGCAAAAAATTTTCTTTTAAATATTTCAAAGTTGTAAGCAGTGGATTGATACTCTAATATGTCTTCTGTTATGAGAGTTTTAATATACCAAATTTATGTACAAAGGTTTTGTTTTGGAAGTACTAAGAGGGCCAAAGTAAATACCTGTTTTACAACTGAAGATCTGTAATAAAGGACATAGTTTGCAAGTGTTGGCAGCTGTCTATTTAAAAAACAGTCTCTGCCTGTTTGTGTGTTTTTCTACCTTGACTCAGTTGGGACTATACAATGATTATTTGTATTTTGTAAATAAATAAGATAAAAGGATTAGAAAACATGACAATTTTAGCTGGGCAGAGTGGCATTTGCCTGTAATCCAAGTGACTTGGGAGCTGAGGCAGGAGCATCATTGTTTGAAGCTAACCTCAGCAAAAGTGAGGTGCTGATTAAATCATTGAGACCCTGTCTCTAAATAAAATATAAAATAGGGCTGGGGATGGGGCTCAGTGGTTGAATGTCCTTGGGTTTAATACCCAGTAGTAAACAAAACAAAACAAAAGAAAAAAAAAAAACTCAACAACAAAATAAAAAACAGAAAAAATATTTTGTTAATTGTGTTGTAAATAATCCCAGAACAAGTTAATACATTACATTAACAAGTTTCTTTTATGCCCTTGTGGTTGGGAGCTGATTTTGAACAATATCTGACATCTATATCTAACATATATTATCTATGTAGATATCAATACCTGTATCTTGCCAGTTACAGTTTTGCATGCTTGTAATTCCAGTGGCTCATGAGGCTGAGGCAAGAGGGATGCAAGTTCAAAGCCAGCCTCAAGAACTTAGTGCAAAACCCTAATTTCATAATTAAAAAAAAATACCATAAGAACTGGAGATGTGGCTCAGGGCTCAGTGCCCTCAAAATATATCTATATCTCATATATATCTATATCTGTATCTTTATCTATTTGTATATATATATATATATACACACACACACACATGACTATGACTCACAGGCAATCATATTATATTCTTCATCTTTAACTGTTTTTTTAATTTGATCTTATTATGGTTAAAAAAATGAGGTGCTTTTGGCATCTAGTAAAGTATAAATATTGTTTTTCAGTAAATACCCATGTAACTTTCTGTGTAGACATGCAGACACACACCCCTATCTTCCATGTGTGTAGATACATATAGGTGTGTGTGTATATATGTGGAGTTTATACACATAGAATATTATATATATATGTATATATGTATATATATGCTAAGTGTTATGGAGAAAAGCTTAAGGAAAAAAGGGAAGGACATTTATGCTAAAATGTGAGCATTTATAGTAGTGTACTATGTAGTTTAGTCTTTAAAAATATTAAAGCAAAACAATTGCAGAGCTTTTATTTAGGGTTTGATTACATTTGCAACATGTTAATTTAAAATATGAAAATGTTTTTTAAGTGGCATGCATTAAACATAAAACAAAATTAAACATGCATCACAAATCACCTTGTTAACCTGTCTTACTAATGCATAGACATTATATAAGAGTGATAGACAGTATAAAGAGTTCAACATTGTCAATTTTTTTTCTATTTAATGAGATAAAACATTTTAATCAAACTCCTTAGGGTTTTTATTTTAGAAAATTAATAATTTGGCACTGCTTTCTAAAAATAATAGCAAAGGTGAACTTTAATATAAATATCTGCTTTACAAAAGTGTTTTATTTTAGCATTGTATATCTTTGTTCTCAGTTAATGAAAATAAATTCTAATTAAAGATAATTAGAAAATGTTTTAAGTGACTATTTCATTTGAAAATATTTTTCATTAATTTTGGTTGGGGCTTTGGCAATGAAATTTATCACCATCATGTTTATCAATCATTGCTAAAAAGATCACATAAGATGAGAATAGGACCTTTTTGAATACCACCTTTTAGAAAATTGGGCAGTCAGGTATATGAATTAAAAATCCTGCATTTATGAATTAAAAATCTCTCTTTTTTCTGATAGTAAAAATATTTTAAAGTTAATTTATAGACCAGAATATCCTATGCTATTTGATGACAAATGTTTCTAGTCTGAGTTATGACTAAATAGAACAATCCTTAATAAACACAGTTGTTCAAATGCTCTGCATGAAGCAAGTGTTAAAGTTTATATCATTTTTTGTACCCACTTAAAACCAGTAAGATATGCTTGATGCTCTATATCAGCATGTTTCATAAAAATGTAATGTGCACCCCATATATAATTTAAAAGCTTTTGAACATGTATCTTTAAAAGTTTTTTTGAAGATGAATTTAATTTAGTATTTGACTTAAATTTATCCAAAGTATCTTTTCTGTATGATCAGTAGAACAATTAAAATTTAATTAAAGTTAAAATTTTGTGAGATAATACTTATTACTGACCTAGGCAACTAAGGGTTTTTAGTTTTTTAAAAATACATTTAACATGTACTGACTTAACCATTATTGTGCTTGTTTTTATGAAAATACTTCATGTTGTTTTGCAATCATCACCATTATCTGTCTCTGAGGATTCTCTTTATCTTGTAAAACTGAAGATCTTTACCAGGTAATCAGTAATTCTTTCATTTCTTCCCCCAGCAGCTACCATTTCTATTTTATTTTTCTTTGATACTGATTACAATTATTGAATTATTTTATATTCTTTTTTCCTACTAAGTCTTTAAAATTTAATGTATATTTCATATTTATGACACAACTCACTTTGTACTAACTTCTTTTCAGATACTCATTAGCCACATTTGGCTATTGACTGCAGTTGCTTCAGCCAGACTCTATGGTACAATGTATATTGAATCCATATATAATTGTTCTGTTAGTATGTGATATTAATTATTTCTGTTACACTTTCTTAATTTTATTCTTATTTGTTATCATGAACAATCAATAGGCAGGTTCCAGTTTCCAAAAATTTTGAAAAAGACAGGTCTCAAATTAAAAAAAAAAAAAAAATTGCATGCCCAGATTCTTTTTTTTTTTTTTTTTTTTGCAGTCCTGGGAATTGAACCCAGGGCAAGCACTCTACCAACTGAGCTATCTCCCCAGCCCTGCCAAGATTTTTAAATGATGTTGATGTAGTCAGGTAGAAATCAGCAACCATATAACTGTGTTTAAAATTTTTGCTGTCTAAAAAGTTGGTGGTTATGAGCCACCAGTTCTAGAACTTTTGTGTAATGTAGATTTCTTGAAGACTTTGTTGAGGTTGACACAATTACCATGTTTGATGACTCACTAGAGGAACTCTCTCTCTAGTGTCTCTAGGGTAAATTCTTATTTCAGATTCATCTGGAGAGATGAGAGTGACATAGCTCAGTTCATCTTAAATATCTAATATGTTTAAATAAATGGCATTGGTGACTGACCATGAAGGTAGCTCCATAAGTTTGACAGTCAGATATGAGATACCATTTAGGACAGCCCTACCCTAAACATGTTTCTTTCTGGATTCAACCTTTGATCTCATTAATTTGCTTGCTAAAATAGCTGTGTTATGTTATCTTTAAATCCACATCCAAAACTCTATTTTTGCCTATGATAGAGTAATGTGTAGAAGACCAAAGCTTCTGCTGAAACTACTAGAAGTGCTAGGGAACTAAAATCCTTTTGAAGGCATTGTAAAGCTGCTGAGTCAGTTAGATTAAGGAGAGAAAGATACAGACATATTCTGTACTGGGTTTTCCCCTGTTTTCTAACTCTTAAACTGTGTAGAGAAACAGTATAAAAGCTTAGTAGGTTATAAAAAATAAGCAAAAAGCAACTGGAGAAGTTGTATGGAGCTTTTGATAGTTTGTTTTTCTGACTCAGATTACAGCAGAATCTGTTGAAGGACTGTGTCATAAGAGTGAGGACAAACAACAGGCAGGTCAATCTTTATAATAGTGTTCAAACTCAGTCTCAAGAAATCTCTGTTCCTGATTGAATTGAGTTGATCTGCTCATCTACTTTGACTGCTTCCTAGGAAAAAATTAAATTTTCTTTGGAGGAAGGTAGCAGCATCTAGAATCTGTACAGTTTTCCCACAGGCATTTCATAAAATCTTTCACATACAGTGCTTGGCAGTCAATAAAAATTTGCTAGGTGTACAGTAAGACCAAGAGAAAAGAAAATCAAGAACAGAAACAGTCAAAGCATCAAAATAGTCTTGATACAGATTACACAGAGTGGGGAGTTACAGAAGCATTAAAACACAATAACTAATCTAGTTATGAAAATGCATGCTGACATTGAAAATTTTCACTAGTTGTGGCATCTATAGTGAAGAATTAAAAGAAAATTTTGAAACAGAAAAAATGAAATAACTAAAATTAAGAACCCAATAGATAGGTTTAATTGCAGGTTAGACAGTTGAAAAGAGGAATAGTAATCTAATAGATAAATTAATAGAAAATATTAAGCAGACTGTACTTGTCAGGTTGGTGTTATAATCAAACCAAAATAAGGCATGAGGTCTTTGCAGTAATTCATTGAAGTTCTTTTCCTATTTTAGAGCTTAATAGTGAAAAGAGTCTTTATTATAATGTAATTGCAATTCTTGGTATTTCTATGTGTGTGGTTTTTTTTTTTATTGTAAACAAATGGGATACATGTTTTTTCTCTGTTTGTACATGGCGTAAAGGCATACCATTTGTGTAATCATAAATTTACATAGGGTAATGTTGTTTGATTCATTCTGCCATTTTTTCCCTTCCCCCCCTCCCCTCCCACCCTTCCCCTCCATCTATACAGTCCTTCCTTCCTCCATTCCTGCCCCCCTCCCTAAACCCAAATCCAACCCCAACACTAACCCTTCCCACCCCCCATTATGTGTCATCATCCACTTATTAGCGATATCATTCTTCCTTTGGTTTTTTGAGATTGGCTTATCTCACTTAGCATGATATTCTCCAGTTTCCTCCATTTGCCTGCAAATGCCATAATTTTATCGTTCTTTATGGCTGAGTAATATTCCATTGTATATATATACCACATTTTCTTTATCCATTCATCAATCGAAGGACATCTAGGTTGTTTCCACAATCTGGCTATTGTGAACTGAGCAGCTATGAACATTGATGTGGCTGTATCTCTGTAATATGCTGATTTTAAGTCCTTTGGGTATAGGCCAAGGAGTGGGATAGCTGGGTCAAATGGTGGTTCCATTCCAAGTTTTCTAAGGAATCTCCACACTGCTTTCCAGAGTGGCTGCACTAATTTGCAGCCCCACCAGCAATGTAAGAGTGTACCTTTCTCCCCACATCCTCGCCAACACCTGTTGTTGCTTGTATTCTTGATAATTGCCATTCTAATTGGGGTGAGATGGAATCTTAGGGTGGTTTTGATTTGCATTTCTCTTATTACTAGAGATGTTGAACATTTTTCCATATGTTTGTTGATTGCTTGTATATCTTCTTCTGTGAAGTGTCTATTCATTTCCTTAGCCCATTTGTCAGTTGGATTATTTACATTCTTGGTGTAGAGTTTTTTGAGTTCTTTATAGATTCTGGAGATTAGCGCTCTATCTGAAGTATGATTGGCAAAGATTTTCTCCCACTCTGTAGGCTCTTTCTTAGCATTGCTGATAGTTTCCTTTGCTGAGAGAAAGTTTTTTAGTTTGAATCTATCCCAGTTATTAATTCTTGCTTTTATTTCTTGTGCTATGGGAGTCCTGTTGAGGAAGTCTGGTCCTAAGCCGACATGTTGAAGCTCTGGACCTACTTTTTCTTCTATAAGATGCAAGGTCTCTGGTCTGATTCCGAGATCCTTAATCCATTTTGAGTTTAGTTTCGTGCATGGTGAGAGATATGGGTTTAGTTTCATTCTGTTGCATATGGATTTCCAATTCTCCCAGCACCATTTGTTGAAGAGGCTATCTTTTCTCCATTGCATATTTTTGGCCCCTTTTTCTAGTATGAGAAAATTGTATTTATTTGGGTTTGTGTCCGTGTCCTCTATTCTGTACCATTGATCCACCTTTCTATTTTGGTACCAATACCATGCCGTTTTTGTTACTATTGCTTTGTAGTAGAGTTGAAGATCTGGTATTGTGATACCCCCTGCTTCACTCTTTCTGCCAAGGATTGCTTTAGCTATTCTGGGTTTTTTATTCTTCCAGATGAATTTCATAATTGCTTGCTCTATTTCTGTAAGGTACATCATTGGGATTTTAATTGGAATTGCATTGAATCTGTATAGCACTTTTGGTAGTATGGCCATTTTGACAATATTAATTCTTCCTATCCAAGAACATGGGAGATCTTTCCATCTTCTAAGGTTTTCTTTAATTTCTTCCTTTAGTGTTCTGTAGTTCTCATTGTAGAGGTCTTTCACCTCTTTTGTGAGATTGATTCCCAAATACTTTATTTTTTTCGAAGCTATTGTGAATGGGGTAGTTTTCCTAATTTCTCTTTCTGAAGATTCATCGCTTATATATAAAAATGCCTTAGATTTATGTGCATTGATCTTATATCCTGCTACTTTACTGAATTCACTTATGAGATCTAAAAGTTTTCTGGTGGAATTTCCTGGTTCCTCTAAGTATACCATCATATCATCAGCAAATAGGGATAGTTTGAGTTCTTCTTTTCCTATTCATATCCCTTTAATTTCTTTGGTCTGTCTAATTGCTCTGGCTAGAGTTTCAAGGACAATATTGAATAGAAATGGTGAAAGAGGGCATCCCTGCCTTGTTCCAGTTTTTAGAGGGAATGCTTTCAGTTTTTCACCATTTAGAATGATATTAGCCATGGGATTAGCGTAGATGGCCTTTACAATGTTAAGGAATGTTCCCAGTATCCCTATTTTTTCTAGTGTTTTGAGCATGAAGGGGTGCTGTATTTTATCAAATGCTTTTTCTGCATCTATCGAAATAATCATGTGATTCTTGACTTTAAGTCTATTGATATGGTGAATGACATTTATTGATTTCCTGATGTTGAACCAACCTTGCATCCCTGGGATGAAACCCACTTGATCATGGTGCACTATCTTTTTAATATGTTTTTGTATGCGATTTGCTAAAATTTTGTTTAGAATTTTTGCGTTGATGTTCATTAAGGATATTGGTCTGAAATTTTCTTTCCTCGATGTGTATCTGTCTGGTTTAGGAATCAGGGTAATATTGGCTTCATAGAATGAGTTTGGGAGAGTTCCCTCCTCTTCTATTTTCTGGAATACTTTGAGAAGTATTGGAATGAGTTCTTCATTAAAAGTTTTGTAGAACTCGGCTGAGAACCCATCTGGTCCTGGACTTTTCTTTGTTGGAAGGCTTTTGATGACTTCTTCTATTTCATTACTTGAAATTGGTCTATTTAAATTGTGTATGTCCTCCTCGTTCAGTTTAGGCAATTCATATGTCTCTAGAAACCTGTTGATGTCTTCGAAATTTTCTATTTTGTTGGAGTATAGATTTTCAAAATAGCTTCTAATTATGTTTTGTATTTCAGTCGTGTCTGTTGTGATATTTCCTTGTTCATTCCGAATTTTAGTGATTTGGGTTTTCTCTCGTCTTCTCTTTGTTAGTGTGGCTAAAGGTTTATCAATTTTGTTTATTTTTTCGAAGAACCAACTATTTATTTTGTCAATTTTTTGTATTGTTTCTTTCATTTCAATTTCTTTGATTTCAGCTCTCAGTTTAACTATTTCCTGTCTTCTACTACTTTTGGTGTTGGTCTGTTCTTCTTTTTCTAGGGCTTTAAGCTGTAGTGTTAGGTCATTTATTTTTTGAGTTTTACTTCTTTTATTAAATGCGCTCCATGAAATAAATCTTCCTCTAAGTACCGCTTTCATAGTGTCCCAGAGATTTTGATATGATGTTTCTTTGTTCTCGTTTACCTCTAAGAATTTTTTAATTTCCTTCCTAATATCTTCTGTTATCCATTCATCATATAGTAGCATATTGTTTAATCTCCAGGTGTTGGAGTAGTTTCTGTTTTTTACTCTTTCATTAATTTGTAACTTCAATCCATTATGATCTCATAGAATACAAGGTAGTGTCTCTATCTTCTTGTATTTGCTGACATTAGCTTTGTGGCATAATATATGGTCTATTTTAGAGAAGGATCCATGTGCTGCTGAGAAGAAAGTGTATTCGCTCTTGGTTGGATGGTAAATTCTATAAATGTCTGTGAAGTCTAAATTATTGATTGTGTTATTGAGATCTATGGTTTCTTTGTTCAATTTTTGTTTGGAAGATCTGTCCAGTGGTGAAAGAGGCGTGTTAAAATCACCTAGTATTATTGTGTTATGGTCTATTTGGTTTCTAAAATTGAGAAGGATTTGTTTGACATACATGGATGAGCCACTGTTTGGGGCATAGATGTTTATGATTGTTATATCTTGCTGATTTATGCTTCCCTTAAGCAGTATGAAATGTCCTTCTTTATCCCTTCTAACTAACATTGGCTTGAAGTCCACATTATCTGAAATGAGGATGGATACTCCAGCCTTTTTGCTGAGCCCATGTGCATGGTATGTTTTTCCCCATCCTTTCACCTTTAGTCTATGGGTATCTCTTTCTATGAGGTGAGTCTCTTGCAGGCAACATATTGTTGGATCTTTCTTTTTAATCCAATCTGCCAGTCTATGTCTTTTGATTGATGAATTCAGGCCATTAACATTCAGGGTTATATTGAGATATGATTTGTATTCCCAGTCATTTGGTTCATATTTAAAATTTTTGACACATCTTGGTTCCTCCTTTATTTGACAGTTCCTTTAGGATAATTCCTCCCTTTGCTGATTTGCTTCTTTGTTTTTTATCTCTTCCTCATGAAATATTTTGCTGAGAATGTTCTGTAATGCTGGCTTTCTTTTTGTAAATTCTTTCAGCTTTTGTTTATCATGGAATGATCTTATTTCATCGTCAAATTTGAAGGTAAGTTTTGCTGGGTATAAGATTCTTGGTTGGCATCCATTTTCTTTCAGAGCTTGAAAAATGTTGTTCCAGGCCCTTCTAGCCTTTAGGGTCTGGATTGAAAAATCTGCTGATATCCGTATTGGCTTCCCCCTGAATGTAATTTGGTTCTTTTCTATCACAGCCTTTAAAATTCTGTCTTTATTTTGTATGTTAGGTATTTTCATTATAATGTGCCTTGGTGTGGGTCTGTTGTAATTTTGTGTATTTGAAGTCCTATAAGCCTCTTGGACTTGATCTTCCATTTCATTCTTCAGATTTGGGAAATTTTCTGATATTATTTCTTCAAATAGATTGTTCATTCCTTTGGTTTGTTTCTCTAAGCCTCCTTCAATCCCAATAATTCTCAAATTTGGCCTTTTCATGATATCCCATAGTTCTTGGAGATTCTGTTCATGATTTCTCACCATCTTCTCTGTTTGTTCAACTTTGTTTTCGAGGTTAAATATTTTGTCTTCAATATCTGAAGTTCTGTCTTCCAGCTGTTCTATCCTATTGGTTATGCTTTCTATGGAGTTCTTAATTTGGTTTATTGTTTCCTTCATTTCAAGGATTTCTGTTTGGTTTTTTTTCAATATCTCTAACTCTTTATTGAAATGATCTTTTGCTTCCTGAATTTGCTCTGTTAACTGTCGATTGGTGCGATCGTTCAATGCCTGCATTTGCTCTTTCATCTCATCGTTTGCTTCCCTAATCATTTTAATTATGTACATTCTGAACTCCCTTTCTGTCATTTCTTCTGCCATGCTGTCGTTGGATTTTATTGATGTAACATCTAGATTTGTTTGGGGCATTTTCTTCCCTTGTTTTCTCATATTGTTCAGGGATCAGTGGGTCATTAAGATGTTGCAGATTTCCTCTATCAACTTATAATGTCCCTGAAGATTGCTAGTATATCCCCTCTTATCCTTCAGTAGCCTGAAGTCTTGGAGGAGGTTGATAATGCAGAGCTCCATGAAGAAGCTGCCTCTCTAGGTGTGGTGACCCTCAGGTGGCCTATATTCCCTGCTAGTGGGCAGAGGTGCCTCCACTTGTTGACCAATGGTCATCCAATGGGGAACTAGACTGTGGGCTGAGGCAAGGCCTGTTTGTGCCTATGTCTCTGGCTTTACCGTCCCTGTGGGAAAACCTCCCCCGGCCGGGAAGAGTCACTCGGTGGGGACATCTCGCTGGTCAGTTGCCCTCCTAGAGGTTCCCCTCAATCTACAACTACCACCTGGGCTGGGCTGTCTTCCTCTGCAATGATCCCAGGGGCCCGGACCTACGTCCTGGGCCTGGGAGCCTCACCCTTCGCAGGCGAGTCTCTTAGGCTGCCTCTCCCAGAGAATCTGCCCTCCGCCCTGGAAACTTCGCTCCGCCCCTAGGCGTGTCTCTGTGCGGCTCTTCCAGCAAGAAGCCACCTAGCTCCTGGGACCCTGCTCTGCACCAATCGCCTGGCTATGCAGCCCCTCCCCTGAGCCACCACCTGGAGCCCCGGACAATGGCTCCAAGACCCAGAGACCCGCCACACACCTCCTCCTCCAAACAGCCGCCCGGTTTCCGACGCAGTCACTAGGAGTCCAAACAACTCACTTCAGGTCTCCTCCTCCCGCCAACCACCCGTAGCCCTAGGCAGTCACTCCAAGTCCAAGTGACCCACCCTGTTCCTCCTCCTCCTCCTTGGAGTAGCCCCCCAGGTGTTCAGGAGCGGTGACTCCCAGACCAGGTGACTCACCACACTCCTCCTCCAGGCAGGCCACTGGTGTTCAGGAGCGGTCGCTTTTAGTCCAATCAACTCACCACTCGCCTCCTCCTCTGGCAACCGCCTGTGGTTCGGATGCAGTCACTCCCAGGCTAAGCGTCCCACCGCTCTCCTCCTCCAGCCAGGCCACCAGTGTTCTGGAGCAGCTGCTCCAAGTTTAAACAGCTCGTCACGCAGCTCCTCCTCCGGCAACCGCCCGCGGCTCTGATGCAGTCACTCCCGGGTCAAGTAACACGCCGTGCTCCTCCTCCTCCTCAGGGCAACCTCCCGGCACTCAGGAGCGCTCGCTCTGAGTTCAAACAGTTCACCACGCAGCTCCTCCTCTGGCAACCGCCTGTGGTTCTGATGCAGTCACTCCCAGACCAAGCGTCCTGCCGCGCTCCTCCTCTTCCTCCAGGCAGTCCCCTGGCACTCAGGAGCGCCCACTCTGAGTTGAAACAGCTCACCACGCAGCTTCTCCTCTGGCAACCGCCCGTGGCTCTGATGCAGTCACTCCTAGACCAAGCGTCCCGCCGCACTCCTCCTCTTCCTCCGGGCAACCCCCCGGTGTTCAGAAGCGGTTGTTCTGGGTCCCAGCGGCTGCTCGAGTCCAAGCGCTATGCTGAGCCGCCTCGGGTACGATGATCCCAGTTGTCCGTGTTTACCGCTCCAGCGGGGGGAGGGGCGTCTCACCGAGCAACTCCACTTCACAAATTCCCTGCGTTCCGGGGCTACCGCCCCATCCGGGACGTCTCCCCAACAGGAGAGACTCACCCGGCAGCTTTGAGTTGGTCCCAAGTCTCTCACTATCTCCTCTTTTGAATCTTGCGTCCTGGAGCAGCGTGAAATGCAGCCGACCTCTAGTCCGCCATCTTGGCCCCCCTGTGTGTGGTTTTATATTTCTATTGTATTTTTTATTTTTAAGTCTAGTTAATATAACATGGATGTTGTAAGGTACAAAATTGTTGCTATTTTAAATTTGTACATGATACCCTCTATTCAGCCTCTAAGCAAACAATAAATATTACATAACTAGAATCTTATGCAGAGTTCAACTGTTCAGCAATCTCAAATACTTAAAATAAAGCCTTAGAATGAGAAAATAAGCAAAAAACAGACAGAAATAGGGTAAACAGAGATAGTTGGTAAAACATGTATTTTAGCATAAAGGAGTTTTTAAAAACAATAATTGTAGATGGATATGATTCCTTTATTTTGTTTATTTACTTTTACATGATGCTGAGGATTGAACCCAGTGCCTCACATATGCCAGGAAAGCACTCCACCACTGAGCCACAACCCCAGTCCAATCATAAAGGAGTTTATGAGGACCTTACTCTTATGTCAAATAATTCTTATAGTGTAATGGTGATCTGGTAAACCTGCTCATTGCAAGTCAGAAAGTAAATCAGAAAGAAGTGATGGGTAAATTGTTGGAGACTTGGGTTTGGTAGCAATTACCTTGCTTCATCATTTGTAAGATTACACCATAAATTGTATCATTTGTGTACGTATAAGAAAGAAAAATGTTCTCAATTACATTTTAAAAAATTTTTAATTTATTTTTAATTTATTTTAATTGTAAACAAATGGGATACATCTTGTTTCTCTGTACATGAAGTAGAGGCATACCATTTGTGGAATCATACATCTACGTAGGGTAATAGTTTTTGATTCATTCTGTTATTTTTTTCATCGCCTCTTCCAACCCCTCTTTTCCCAGTTTACAGTCTCCTTCCTCCACTCTTGCCCCCTCCCACCTCACCTTATGTGTCATCATCCACCTATCAGCAAGATCATTTATCTTTGGTTTTTTGAGATTGGCTTATCTCACTTAGCATGATATCCTCCAATTTCATCCATTTGCCTGCAAATGCCATAATTTTATTATTCTTTATGGCTGAGTAATATTCCATTGTGTATATATGTATATATATCACAGTTTCTTTATCCATTCATTAATTGAAGGCCATCTAGGTTAGTTCCACAATCTGGCTTTTGTGAATTGAGCAGCTTTGAACATTGACGTGACTTATGTCTATAGTATGCTGATTTTAAGTCTTTTGGGTGTAGATCAAGAAGTAGGATAGCTGGGTCAAATGGTGGTTCCATTCCACGTTTTCTAAGGAATCTCCACACTGCTTTCCAGAGTGGCTGCACTAATTGACAACCCCACCAGGAATGTATGAGTGTACCTTTTCCCCCACATCTTTGCCAATACCTATTGTTGCTTGTATTCTTTTTTCTTTTTTTTCCAGGGAATGAAATTTATTTTCAAACTGAATTTTTTTACTGTTTGATGTAAGGCAGACTGAACAACAAATTTTCTGAACTACAGTTAGTTGGCTAATTTTGTACTTGCATTAATCTTAAAAATTGTAATCCCCATGGAAATTAACAGTCAAAATTTCTTATACACAATAAACTACAGCCAGATTCTTTGTTGTAGATTATCTGGACACCACCACCACCCCTTTTTTAAATATGCAACCTCTGTTAGTTTGGTTTGACCCTGGTTTCGGTGATGTTGACATCCAACAATGACAGAGTCTTATAAAACTTCCTGGCTTGCATGGAGCCCAGCAAGTATTGTGCAGTATGCTGCGATCAGCTGACTTTCCTTGACCACGAGCTGCTGCTGATGCCTTCCACTGGCTCCTCTGCAGCTGGCTGTTCCCCAGTGGCACATAACTACTACAGTCAGTTTTCTCCCAGGCTGCCTCCTTTAAGGCCAGTGAGTAAGGCACACCCCAAATTTTTGATTCTCCTGTTGTCTGAGCTTTGTTTGCTTTGCTTTATTTCAAAAGATTTATGTAGTTAATCTCTCTTCCATCACAATCAAAGAAAAGTTGGTCTTTACTTGGAAGTGAAACCTTGGTATTCAGACTTGTTTGATCCTAGCTTGCCATTTTTCCAGGGACACTCATCACTTGTCAATCTGTTGAACATCAGGATCATGGGAAGTTTTGAGAGTGTGGGGATGGGATAGAAGTCTGGTGCCATCCACACAGAACAACTTAACCTCTGACATGCAGGATCATCTTTGTAAAGAAATGAAAGTTCATGTTTAAATTCCCTTAGTCCATTTAGCCAGCTAAGGCAAATTACCATAGACGGACTAACCTAATATGCAACAGCAATTTGCAGAAAACTGGAGGCTTCCACAAGTAAGGAATCAGGGTGTCACATGGCCAGTTCAGGTTGCAAATGGCCAATTTCTTGAATCCTTGCAGGGGAGCTGTTGCTTGTATTCTTGATAATTGCCATGCTAATTGGGGTGAGATGGATTCTTAGGGTACTTTTGATTTGCAATTCTATTATTACTAGAGATGTCAAGCATTTTTTCATGTATCTGTTGACTGCTTGTAGATCTTCTTCTATGAAGTGTCTGTTCATTTTCTAAGCCCATTTGTTGACTGGGTTGTTTGTATTCTTGGTGTAGAGTTTTTTGAGTTCTTTATATATTCTGGAAATTAGTGCTCTATCTGAAGTATGAGTGGCAAAGATTTTCTCCCATTCTGTAGGCTCTCTCTTCACATTGCTGATAGTTTTCTTTGCTGAGAAAAAGTTTTTTAGTTTGAATCAATCCCAGTTATTGATTCTTGCTTTTATTTCTTGTGCAATGGGAGTCCTATTAAGGAAGTTTGATCCTAAGCTGACATATTGAAGATTTGGACCTACTTTTTCTTCTATAAGATGAAGTGTCTCCGGTTTGATTCTGAGGTCCTTGATCCATTGTGAGTTGAGTTTTGTGCAGGGTGAGAGATAAGGGTTTAGTTTCATTCTATTGCATATGGATTTCCAGTTTTCCCAGCACCATTTGTTGAAGAGGCTATCTTTTCTCCATTGCATTTTTTTGGCACCTTTGTCTAGTATGAGAAAATTGTATTTATTTATTTCCATCTTTTAAGGTTTTCTTTAATTTATTCCTTTAGTGTTCTGTAGTTCTCATTGTAGAGGTCTTTCACCTCTTTTGTTAGGTTAATTCCCAAGTATTTTTTTTTTTGAGGCTACTGTGAGTGGAGTAGTTTTTCTAACTTTTCTTTCTGAAGATTCATCACTTATGTATAAAAATGCACTGGATTTTTGAGCATTGAGTATATCCTACTACTTTACTGAATTCATTTATGAGTTCTAAAAGTTTTCTGGTGGAATTTCCCAGTTCCACTAAATATATAATCATGTCACCAGCAAATAGGGATGGTTTTAGTTCTCCTTTTAATATTTGTATTCCTTTAATTTTTTTAGTCTGTGTAATTGCTCTGGCTAGAGTTTCAAGGACAATGTTGAATGGAAGTGGTGAAAGAGGGCATCCCTGCCTTGTTCCAGTTTTTAGGAGGAATGCTTTCAGTTTATCACCATTTAGAATGATATTGGCAACAGGCTTAGCATAGATGGCTTTTACAATGTTAAGGAATGTTCTCACTATCCCTGTTTCTTCTAATGTTTTGAGCATGAAGGGATGCTATATTTTATCAAATGCTTTTTCTGCATCTATTGAAATAATCTTTTGATTCTTGACTTTAAGTCTGTTGACATGGTGAATAAATTTATTGATTTCCAGATGTTGAACCCACCTTGCATTCCTGGGATAAAACCCACTTGATCATGGTGCACTATCTTTTTAATATATTTTTGTATGCAATTTGCTAAATTTTTGTTGAGAATTTTTGGATCAATGTTCATTAAGGATATTTGTCTGAAATTTTCTTTCCTCAATATGTCTCTGTCTGGTTTAGGTATCAGGGTGATATTGGATTCATAGAATGAATTTGGGAGGGTTCCCTCCTCTTCTATTTCATGGAATACTTTGAGAAGTATTGGAATGAGCTCTTCTTTAAAGATTTTGTAGAACTCAGCTGAGAACCCATTAGATCCCGGACTTTTCTTTGTTGGTAGACTTTTGATGACTTCTTTTATTTTATTGAAATTGATCTATTTAAATTGTGTATGTCTTCCTGGTTCAGTTTAGGTAATTCACATGTCTCTAGAAACCTGTTGATGTCTTCTAGATTTTCTATTTTGTTGGAGTATAGATTTTCAAAATAGCTTCTAATTATATTTTGTATTTCACTCGTGTCTGTTGTGATATTTCCTTTTTCATTCCAGATTTTAGTAATTTGAGTTCTTTCTCTCTCCTCTTTGTTAGTGTGGCTAAGGGTTTATCATTTTTTTTTTTTTTTCAAAGAAGCAACTATTTATTTTGTCAACTTTTTCTATTGTTTCTCTTGTTTCAATTTCATTGGTTTTAGCTCTGATTTTAACTATTTCTTGTCTCCTACTACTTTTGGTGTTGCTCTGTTTTTCCTTTTCTAGGGCTTTGAGCTGTAGTTTTAGGTCATTTATTTGTTGATTTTTTTCTTCTTTTATTGAATGCGCTCCATAAAATTTCCTCAAAGTACCGCTTTCATAGTGTCCCAGAGATTTTGATATGATGTGTCTTTGTTCTCATTTACTTCTAAGAATTTTTTTATTTTCCTCCTGATGTCTTCTGTTGTCCATTCATCATATAATAGTGTATTATTTAATCTACATGTGTTGGAGAAGTTTCTGTTTTTTATTCTGTCATTTATTTCTAATTTCAATCCACTATGATCTGATAGAATACAGATAGTATCTCTCTGTAGTATCTCTATCTTCTTGTATTTGCTAACATTAGCTTTGTGGCATAGAACATGGTCTGTTTTAGAGAAGGATCCATGTGCTGCTGAGAAGAAAGTGTATTCACTCTTTTTTGGATAGTATATTCTATATATGTCTGTTAAGTCTAAATTATTGATTGTGTTATTGAAAACTATGGTTCCTATTTTCAATTTTTGTTTGGAAGATCTGTCCAGTGGTGAGAACGGTGTGTTAAAATCACCTAGTGTTATTGTGTTGTGGTCTATTTGATTTCTGAAAATTAGAAGGTTTTGTTTGACGTACATGGATAAGCCACTGTTTGGGGCATATATATTTATGATTGTTATGTTTTGCCTGTTTATGGATCCCTTAAGCAGTATGAGATGTCCTTCTTTATCCCTTCTGACTAACTTTGGCTTGAAGTCCATATTATCTGATATGAGGATCGATACTCCAGCTTTTTTGCTGAGTTCATGTGCATGGTATGTTTTTTCCCATCCTTTCACCTTTAGTTTGTGTATATCTCTTTCTATGAGATGAGTCTCTTACAGGCAGCATATTGTTGGATCTTTGTTTTTAATCCAATCTGCCAGCCTATGTCTTTTCATTGATGAGTTCATTCCATTAACATTCAGGGTTATTATTGAGATATGATTTGTTTTCCCTGTCATTTGACTAATTTTTCTTTTTTGACATGACTTGGTTTCTCCTTTATTTGGCTGTTCCTTTAGGGTAGTTCCTCCCTTTGCTGATTTACATCTTCGCATTTTATCTCTTCCTCATGGAATATTTGCTGAGAATATTCTGTAGTGCCAGCTTTCTTTTTAAAATTCTTTTAGCTTTTGTTTATCATAGAAAGATTTAATTTCATCATCAAATCTGAAAGTAAGTTTTGCTGGGTATAAGATTCTTGGTTGGCATCTATTTTCTTTCAGAGCTTGAAAAATGTTGTTCCATGCCTTTCTTGCTTTTAAGGTCTGGTTTGAAAAATCTTTGATATCCATATTGGGATCCCCCTGAATGTAATTTGATTCTTTTCTTTTGTAGCCTTTAAAATTTTGTTTTTATGTTGTGTACTAGGTATTTTCATTATAATGTGCCTTGGTGTGAGTCTATTGTAAATTTGTATATTTGGAGTTCTATAAGCCTCTTGTACTTGGTTTTCCATTTTATTCTTAATATGTGGGTTATTTTCTAATATTATTTCATTGAATAAATTGTTCATTCCTTTTGTTTGTTTCTTTAAGCCTTCCTCAATCCCAGTAATTCTTAAATTTGGCCTTTTCATGATATCCCATAATTCTTGTAAATTCTGTTCATGATTTCTTACTGTCTTCTCTGTTTTGTCATCTTTGCTTTCAAGATTAAATATTTTGTCTTCAATGTCTGAGATTCGGTCTTCCAGGTGTTCTATCCTATAGGTTATGCTTTCTATGGAGTTTTTAATTTGGTTTATTTTTTCCTTCATTTCAAGGATTTGTTTTTTTTTCTTCAATATCTATAACTTTATTGAAATGATCTTTTACTTCTCGCATTTACTCTTTTAACTGTTAAGTGGTGCAATCAAAGCCTGCATTTTCTCTTTTATCTCATTGTTTGCTTCTTTGATCATCTTGATTATGTACATACTGCAGTCCCTTTCTGACATTTCTTCTGCCATGCTGTCATTGAATTTTATTGATGTAGCATATATGTTTGGGATATTTTCTTCCCTTGTTTTCTCATATTGGTCAGGTATCTAACCCTCTAGTATTGAAACTCTATTGACTTATATTGTCCCTGTAGATTTCCAATAACTTGTCTCCTAGCCTTCAGTAGTCTGAAGACTTGGAGGAACTTGAGAATGCAGTGATTCACAAGGAAGCTGCCCTTCCAGGGGTGGTGGTCTTCAGGTGGGGTATATTTTCTGCTGGTGGGAAGAGGCACCTCCACTTGCTGACTGATGGTCAGTCAAATGGGGGACTAAATTGCAGGATGGGGCATGACTGGTCTGGGCCTCTGTCTCTGGTTCTAGCACCCTGGTGGGAAAGTCATGCCTAGCGGGGAAGACTCACCCAGCAGGGATGTCTTGCTGGGCAACTCTCCTCTGAGAAGTTTCCTTCATTCCAAAACTACCACCTGGGAATGTCAGTCCTCCTTTTTGATGTTCCCAGGGGTCTGCACCTACCTCCTGGGCCAGGGAGCCTAACCCTGTGATTGAGACTCTTGCTGGATGGCCCTCCTCTGCAAGGTTCACTGGGACCCAGAACTGCCACCTTGACTGGGGTCCTTGCCCTATGAGGGAGTCTTTCTCTGAGCAACCCTTCTCTATGACATTCCCTGGGGACTGGACCTGCTGCCCAGGCCTGGGACCCTTGTTCTCTGCCGAAGACTGTTGCTGGGCATTTCTCCCAGCAATGCTCCCAGTTGTCTGAGTTCACAGCTCCAGAAGTGGAGTCTCACTAGGCAAATCTACTCCACAAAGTTCCTGCATTCCAGGACTACTTACCCATCCAGGAACCTCACCCAGTGGGATACACTCACCTGGCTGCTCTGAGTTGGTCCCAAGTCTCTCAATACCTCCTCTTCTTGAATCCTGTCAAAGGGCCTCCTATCTCCTGTATTTTTCTCAGGAAGGGAGCTGCCTTTCCAATTATGATTACCATGCCCTCAGGAATAATTCAAAGTGCCTGTGCCAGCCTCCAAAGAAGCTGAGGAGCCCCAGCGAGGGTGTGCTCAGTCAGCACAGAGGCAAGTGCAATGTCCATCAGCAGTAGGGGGGCAGGCAGAAGGCTCAGTGATGGTGTCTGACCTCAATGTGGGGGTCAGGTGGGCCAGCTAGCTCCATTTGGCGGTGTCCTACGTCAGCGTGGGGGTCGGCAAGCTGACTAGCTCCACTCGAAGGCGTTTGATCTTGGCTTGGGGGACAGAGGGCCAGCTAGCTCTGCTGGATGACGTTCAACCTTAGTGTGGGGGTCATCAATTACATTTTGACATTCTATTAATTGTGAAGTGCATCCAGATTTCAGAGATGCTATGATGTGGAGGATAAAGTCAATGGCAATCCTGCTTTTAAGCCTAATTATTTGTTACTTCTCTGACTTAGACCAGGGAACGTCTTTGAGAACATTTTCTAATACATAAAAATGGGATAGTAAAAGGTCAAAGATTATTCTTTTTCCTTTCCTCTTTACCTCTCCTAACACAAGGTTATATCTGAAGATATCTACTGACTGGTTCCTATGTGATTATGATTTGTAGGGATAGAACATTTTAGAAAGTACATTTTAAGAAAATTTCACATCCTTCTAAATTTCATTATTATGATTGATTCTAATTATGCAGAATTTCTGCTTTTCTAATAATGCCCAGTAAATATAGTATTAACTAACAAATTCATCTTTTAAAACAAAAGGTTGAATTTTATAAAAAGTTCCTGATTATATTCATCATATTATTATTTGAAGATTCTGAGGAAACCCAGCATGACATTGTTTTCATGAGCAGTAAAATATGGATAACTTTACTTTTGTCCTCATTCTTTCAGGATTTTTCAAGCTACATTCAATTGATATGATGAAAAAGTTTAGGAGAAATGCTATCCCTCACTCTTCAAGCTTGCCAGAATATTAATGAATCATTATCTGAATTAGCTGAACAAATGACTCTTGAAGAAAATGGAATCAAGGATAATGGTAAATATTTGGAATGGAGGAGATGCTTCCCCCATTTAATTACTTTATAAACAATGTGAATTTGCTGATAGATAAAAGATAATAATGACCTTTATTTCTCCCTCTCATTCCCTGGTCTTTTAGTAAACACAACATTGTATAACTTTCTCATGCTTACTTGAATATTCTACTTTCACTCCAACATTGTTACTATGCCTGTCTCAAGCCCCATAATGAATTATACCATCCCACATTTCTGTTTTTTACTAGTTTATAAATAATAATATATTGTATAATATTATCCCAATTGTTAAATAACTACTTTTAAATTTACATTTAATTATTTTTCCTATTCTTATAAACTAAATTAATGCAGCATAAAAATGCATAGAACATTTGTGAAATTTGTGGTCTCAGCATAGTTTTTCAACATGCTATATGCATATTGACTTTACTAAATTCTAAGGTTCATCTTGAGTAAATTTCATTATTTTTCAATTTTGTGTTTGTCACAGACTCTGTAACACTGAGAGCACATAGAGCAGGTAGGCATATAATGTTTTATGCATGTGACAGTCCTTTATGCAGGTCAAAGTAGTAATACACAGATAGTGATATAAAATAAAGAGCTTGTTAAAATGAATGAGCTAAAATGTAAACTCAGTCACATTTTTAGAGCAAGGCTACATATTGAACATGAAAATAACCTAGGAATGTTATAATTACCATAAAGGAGCTTACATGACTGGCTGCCAGTGTGTCATGACATACAGATTTCCTGGCAAGCCTTCCCTCACTGTGCCAGAGATTCTTCTGTAGAGATTTGTGGCAGCAGGTAAAATATCATCAACCTCACCCCTTGCATTGCATGTGGATGCTTGTGCTGTGAGAGAGGGAAAGGCATAGTGGAAAGGGATCTGCATTTTAAGTCAGAAGTCATGGATTGGGATTTGATATGCTAAAACACTTGGTTAGAATATTCCAGGGAAGTCATTTCTATTCTACCAAGGACTCAGATACCATATTTCCTTTTCTCTGAAGGGTCATTATTTACTCAAGTTACCCATCTTGTTGGCAGAATGAATACATTACAACCTAGGTTTCTTTGCTTCAAAGGCTATAGCATTGTATCTATTTTCCCAGACCTCCTACCTTCTACTGAGACTTCATGAGAGTTGCTGCTTTGTGTTAATGTGGGGCAGGAGAGATGAACTAGTAGGAAATTTAAAATGACAATTTGGGTATAGTTACATGGAGTAGGGAAAACTATTGCCTTTGTATCAAATCCCAAAATTTATTTTATAATCTTCTGTTTTTCTTGCAAGATGACATCTGCTAGATACCTGAAGAAAAATTCTAATTTTCTTCCAGAAACCCATTGAATTCTTGGTATTGCTTAAATCCAGTGTGTCCTGGAGAATTTTTTGTTTGTTATTTTTGTTTTTTTTTGTTTTTTTGATACAAGGGATTGATCCCAATGATGTTTCACCACTGTGTCACATCTCTAGCCCTTTTTAAAATTTGAGAGGGGGTCTTGGTAATTTGCATAAGGTCTTGCTAAATTGCTTAAATCTTTGCTACATCACTGAGGCTACCTTTGAACTTGTGATCCTCCTTTGTCAGCTTGCCCAACTCAGTGTGTACCTTTTTATGATAGAAGAGTTATACCATTATGTTTGCCAGTGATATTCAGAAATTAAATAAGCACAGTGTGCATCTTCATGGGTGGTTTATGAAACATGTTTGTGTGGGGCATGGTACTGGGAATTGAACCCAGGGCTACTCTACTATTGGTCTGTATACCTAGGTCTTTTCAGTTTTCATTTTGAAAGAGTCTTGGTAAATTGCTGGCTTTTGACTTGGTGATCCTCCTACTTCAATTGCCCAGGTAGCATAAGTCACTGCACCTAAGTAGGACACTTTTTCTTTTCTTTTTTTTTTTTTCTTTTTGGTACCAGAGATTGACCCCAAAGGTGCTTAAACACTGAGAAACATCCCCAGCCCTTTTTATTTTTTATTTTGAGAAAGGGTCTTACTAAGTTGTTCAGGGCTTCACTAGCTGAGGCAGGCTTGGAATTCACAATCCTTTTTCTACGGCTTCCAAAGCCTCTGTGATTGTAAGATTGCACCACACCATTTGACTAGGACATATTCTTTTTAAAAAATTAATTATTGATGGACTGTTATTTTATACATTAATTTATATGTGATTCTGAGAATTGAACCCAGTGCCTCAAACATGCAAGGTAAGTACTCTACCACTGAGTCACAACCTCAACCCCAGGACATATTCTTAATGAGTATTTGAGTACAAGCCATACCTCTTTAAAAAAAACAAAAACATGAATCAAAGAAAGTGAACCTACCTTTTATGAGAGTGAGTTAATATTTTAGACTAATGGCATATTTTCTGAAATAGTTCAGTATTATTTATTAAAAATGCTTAGTTTATAACCTGGTGAAATGTTTATAATATATATTTGTTTTCAAGTAGTATATATTGTTTCCTCTAATAAAATTCCCTTTTACAATAGTAACTTTTACAGGTAGTAGAGAAGAAGAAATAGAAAGAGTTGAATTTCTTCCTCACCAGACTTACTTGAAATAATAATTGAGGGTATCATAATAGACATTGATGAGATTACAGGTAGCAAGGTCTACCACAATCTGATATTGCATATTCCCTTGCTTTGGTATTAACTTTGACAGAAATTCTGCATCTTTTTGGTCAGTGCCTGATAATTGCTTCCATCACATTCTTTCCTTATGGATTTGTTGTTAGCATAAAAATTATTTTACATGAAGTGTAGAATACTTTTTCTAAAATACATATAAAAATAGAGAATTCTGAGCTCATCAAATTTTTAAAACATTTAATTTTTTTAAATTGTCAAAAATTAATTCATACCATTTCCTCTAAAGTTTAAATGTAACATCATATGACGCAGTGATTCTATTCCTAGGGTTATATTCTAAATAGTTGAAATGAAGTTTTGTTCACATTATTTGCCCCTAATAACTAATTTTTTTTTTGGTACCAGGGATTGAACACAGGGACACTTAAACACTGAGCCACATCCTCAGCCCTTTTATACATTTTATTTAAAAACAGGGTCTTGTTGAGTTACTTAGAGCCTCGCTAGGTTGCCGTGGTTGGCTTTGAACTTGTGGTCCTTCTGCCTCAGCCTCGAACTGCTGAGATTACAGGCATGTGCCAATGTACCTGGTCTAAATAACTTTAAAATATTATATTTTAGGAATGTTTCTCCTTGGTAATAGGCATGTGATTGTTTAAAGATTCTTTATATTAAAATCTCAGATTTGGGGCAATATTTTCATAGTCTCTGTATAAATAATACTTAAGTTCTTTTGTTTAATTCACTAATTGACATACTTTTCTAGATATCTCTCAATAGGAATATAAGTTCTTAAGGCAAGAATTATATCTTTTATATTCTATAACATGCTAAATCATAAAGCACATACTAGGTAGTTAATCCATGAAGGAATGGATGTGAACATTGTTGAGATATTTAAAGTCAGCAAATGGATAAAATGGTTGTATTAGTTTTGTGATTATCAACTAATTTTTATTACATGAGAAAGGGATAGATATTAACCAACTTAAATTATTTTAAATATTTTTATAAATATTTTTCATAGAAATTATTTTAACTCTTTGGTTTTGTATGAATAGTCATAGACATGAGTTTATATGTAGTGATCTCTGTTACAACTTTTGTTTTCTGCTTTGGCTTTGCTTTCTCAGTCCTTCTCATGTGATCCTGAATCTTGGGCTGGTGATGGAAGGATTTTCAAATATTGTGAACCACAGAACCTGTGTTGAAGACTGGCAGGCCTCCACCATCTCACAGCATGCATTCCTCCTTCTACCAGTTCATGGGGTCTTTCAAGAAACTCCCATTGCAGAGACCCTACAGTGTTATTGGAGGAAGCCTTGGCTCCCTCATGGCAATGCCCAGAAATGGAAGCAGATATAGTAATTTGTTCATTTGTCTATTTTATCTAACTTTCTGCTTGTAGAACATGCATGTTGTAAGGTTTTAGTCAGCCAGCCTTTATTATCTCATTTCTCTTTGTGAGTTAAAAAGCATTTTAAGAGTAGGAAGAACATCAGAAAGATGGAATGTTCTAGAGAAGGTATTTTTGACACTACAGAGAAGTAATATTTGAATACATGTCCATCAGAAAGGAAACAAATCCCATAAGAAGGACATGCAGAATTTCAAAATGATTGACAGCTTAGGATGGTACTTAATTTAAGTTCATACCTCATTAATGCTTGAAATAATCACTATAGACTAGTGCAATAATTAGATTATCACCTCAGTTGTTACTCTCTTATTACTGTGTCCTTTTAAATATCCAGGAAAATACATATCTGAAAGTTTTTGTTTATTTTATATCTACTTCCCTGATCATTGTTTGGGGTGTCTACTTTTAAAATTTTCAAAAACTTTTTAGTTGTACATGAGCACAATGCCTTTATTGTTTTATTTTTAATGTAGTGCTAAGGAGTGAACCCAAGTGCCTCATATGTGCTGGGAGCACACATTACCACTGAGCCATAATCACAACTCTAGTGTTTTTTTAAATTCATGTTTGATTTGACTTTTGCAACATGCTATGTTTTTAAACATAACAATTCAAAAGTTTTTGAAATTTTTTTGGGTATCAGGATTGAACTGAGGGGCACTTGACCACAGAGTCACATCCCCAGCCCTATTTTATATTTTATTTAGAGACAGGGTTGCCCTGAATTGCTTAGTGCCTTGCTTTTGCTGAGACTGATTTTGAACTCACCATCCTCCTGCCTCAGCATTACAGGTGTGTGCCACCACACCCAGCTAAACATAACAATTTTATTGTTTCATTAGATAATTATATTTTCTAAAGTTTCTGAGCATTTTTTCTAGTGCTTGCATTCTTTCTTGCCATGGCAGATTATTTCCTGATGTGTTTCATGAATTTTGAAAATATGAACTCATGCAGTTTATATCTGTGGGTAATGTATATAGTCTTTCCCTGTTTAGGTGTGACCCTCAGAATGGTATGCTGCAGTCATCTCACACTAAGGGATGATTCTTAAATTTTCAGCAATTTTGCCTGTTGAAAATGGCTATTGTTATTTTTTAATTATATGAACTTATAATTAAGTTAAAAAACTAAAGTAATGAATATGCAAGAGTCATTATTTCTGATTGTTCTAGTGCTTTTTTACTATTATTATCTCTGTGATAAGAGTTATTTCTGTAGTATATTTATTAAAAAGTACCATGTAGTGGTGTGCTACTGCATGTTCTTCCCATTGTTACACATTAATGTCGTGTTGGTAGCATGAAGTCTGTTATGGAGGAAATCAGAAAACACTACAGGTCAGAGTTTGAGTTAATGTTTTGATCTCTTAACTGCACACATAAAAACTCAACTATAAAAGATGGTAATGCTCTGGTTTTTGTATGTTGGTTGTCTATATTTTAACTGCAATGATAGTTAATTACATAGTAGGATAAAATAAATATTTGTTAAGTTAAATATTGTCTCATTTTCTGATACAGATATTGTTCACAAATATCTAAAAATGGGATCAGATATTGAGAGTCACCAAGCTTCTGGGAAGCCATCTGATGAAATCATTCCTGTCACCTACAGGTGTTTGTCACAGAAATCATAAACATAGATGGATCTCAATGGAGGTAACACTTTAAAAATATATAAACATACCTTTGTATGTGCATTTTTGTATATAAACACACACACACACACACACATCAAGCAAATAAAGCAATTTGAAGATTTTCATGAAGGTAAATGACACCTGTAAGAGAGCTGTTATAATTATATTAATGAGTTGTATTCTGAATATTTCCTTTCTCCTAATTACTATTCCAAGGCAACTATGCATTAATCATAGTATTCTATGCTCTACAGAATATTCACTTTTGTTTCCCGGTTCAGGAAAAGTGATTTTTTTTTTAAATTCCAGAAATCTAGACCAACAACATTCTAGAGGGCATTAGCAAAATCCTCTTTTCAGAAAACGTGATTTCAGTTTTATCTCTTTGAGATTCATTTGGATACTTCAAATTCAGATGTTTTTTGCTTAACATATATAAGCACTTCATGGAAATATTGGATCATATTGTGTGTATATATATATATTTTTTTCAGCATTCCTAGGAAATATAATAACAGTTTTCCAAAGTAGTTTTATTCATTTATACATCCAACATCAATGTATGATTGTTCTGATTGGTCTTCTTGCCCATTTTTGAGGCTTTTTCTTTTTTAATTTTAACTTTTCTGGTAAAATAGTGGTCTCACTGTGATTTTATTTTGCATTTTATTTTCTAAGTTGAACACTTTTAAATATGTTTCTTGGTCATTTAGGTATCCTCTTTTGTAGATTAATTGCTCAAATCTGTTATCTATTTTCTACTGTTTTTTCTACCTTTTCCTTACTGATTTATAGGAATTATTTACATTCTACATAGAGGAACTTTGTCAACTTCATGTCTTATAAACATTTTCTAGAATGTAGCAATTGTCCTAGCACTTGTTATTGAAAGGACATCTTTTCCTGGTGCACTTTGATAATTGTCGTAAGTTCAGATGATTGCATATTGTCTTTTGGATGACTAGAGTCCTCTACTATGTTGTAATGAATAAAATGGGCAAAAAAATAAGTGTTCTTCAAATCACAAGTCTTCAGAGAAGGAAGCACTTGAGTTGGTCTTTGAAAGATGGGTAGAATTTTGTCAATTTGAACATGAGTCTATGAATGAAGAACATTCGAAATTTTATGTAATAAGCCCAGAGATAGGAATCTGTAGGTTATATTAATGAAATTGTACGTACATGTCTGTGATTTTCATAGTTTTGCACATTACTGCTTATAATATTTTCAAATATACTTTTTCACTTCATTTTCTTTTCAAAAGTTTTCTTTGGCTATCAATTTTTATAAAAGATTTATACTTAGATGAATTCTGAATTATGTTTGTTCTCATTCAAAGGGAAATAATGATTTAATAGCATGTAATAACTTTTCTGGGTGGATTATCAAACCCAGGATCTCCAGCATACTAAGTAAGTGCTCTACCAATGAACTCTGTCCCCAATCCTTACCATACATATCTTAAAGCTGTTATTTAAAAAGAGTTGTCTCGACAGAACCAGCTCCAAGTCCCGGGACCAGCAGCGAGCTCCAGCCCACAGGCAGCTTCAGGGACCAGGACAGGGCAGCCAGGGACTTCCCCAAGCAGCCCTGCTCCCTCCGGTGGGAGGCACCTTTCAAGGCTAGCTTCTCAGAGCAGACTGCCCAGTGAGAGCCTTTCTACACAGAGCCAGCCACAAGACCCAGAACCAGGAGAGAGCTCTGACCCACAGGCAGCCTCTGGGACCAGGGCAGGGCAGACAGAGACTTCCCCAGGTGGCCCTGCCCCCTCCAGTCACAGGTTCTTTCCATGGGGTGATCCAAGATGGCAGACTAGAGGGTGACTGCATCTCCTGTTGCTCCAGAACCCAGGATTCAAGAAGGGGAGGCATTGACAGACACTGACTAAAATAGAGCCACGAGGTGAGTCTCCCCGACTGGGTGAAGCTCGGCCTGGGTGGCAGGCCCGGATATGGGTGGCTTATCAGAGCAGGGCAGGGCAGCTAGAGTCTTCCCCAGGTAGGCCTGCTCCCTCAGGCAGTGGGCTCATCCCACATGGCCTGCTTCTTGGAGCAGGCCCCCCAGTGAGAGCCTTTCTGAAAAGAACCAGCTCCAAGTCCTGGAGCCAGTGGCAAGCTCTAGCCCACAGGTAGCTTCAGGGACCAGGACAGGGCAGCCAGGGACTTCCCCAAGCAGCCCTGCTACCTCTGGTGGCAGGCTCCTTTCACAGACAGTTTCTCAGAGCAGAATGCCCAGTGAGAGCTTTTCTGCACAGAGCCAGCTCCAAGCCCTGAAACCAGTAGCGGACTAGGGGCAGCTTTCTTTGGAAGCACTGTATTATCAAGTTCCTCCAAGACTTCAGGCTACTGAAGGTGATACACTGAAATCTACAGGGACACTATAAGCCAATAGAGGAAATCTGCAATATCTCAGAGTCCCACTGACATCTGACCAATATGAGAAAACAAGGGAAGAAAATGTCCCAAACAACCCTAGATACTATATCAATAAAACCCAATGACAGCACAGCAGACAAAATGTCAGAAAGGGAGTTCAGAATGAACATAATTGAAACAATCAGGGAAGCAAATGAGGAGATGAAAGCAAATGCAGGCATTGAAGGAGGAGATGAAAGAGCAAAAGCAGGCATTAAATGATCACACCAGTCAACAGTTAAAAGAGCAAATAAGGGGAAGCAAGAGATCATTTCAATAATGAGTTAGAGATACTGAATAAAAACAAACAAACAGAAATCCTTGAAAGGAAGAAAACAATAAACCAAGTTAAAAACTCCATAGAAAGCTTAACCAATAGGATAGAACACCTGGAAGACAGAACCTCAGACATTGAAGACAAATTATTTAAACTTGAAAACAAAATTGACCAAACAGAGAAGATGGTAAGAAATCATGAACAGAATCTACAAGAATTATGGGACATTATGAAAAGGTCAAATTTAAGAATTCATGTGATTCAGGAAGACTTAGAGAAACAAACCAAAGGAATGAACAATCTATTCAATGAAATAATATCAGAAATTTTGCCAAATCTGAAGAATGAAATGGAAAACCAAGTACAAGAGGCTTAAAGGACTCCAAATATACAAAATTACCACAGACCCACACCAAGTCACATTATTATGAAAATACCTAACATAAAAAATAAAGACAGAATCTTAAAGGTCATGAGAGAAAAGAATCAAATTACACTCAGGGGGAGACCAATAAGAATATCAACTGATTTTGTAATACAGACCCTAAAACCTAGAAGGGCCTGGAAAAACATTTACCAAGTCCTGAAAGAAAATGGATCTCAACTAAGAATCTTATACCCAGTAAAACGTACTTTCAGATTTGATGATGAAATAAGATACTTCCATGATAAACAAAAACTATAGGAATTTACATAAAGAAAGCTGGCATTACAGAACATTCTCAGCAAAATATTTCATGAGGAAGAGATGAAAAACAGTGATGCAAATCAGCAAAGGGAGGAACTAGCCTGAAAGAATAGCCAAATAAAGGAGAAACCAAATCATGTCAAAAAAACAAAAATGAGTCAAATGACTGGGAATACAAATCATATCACAATAATAACCCTGAATGTTAATGGCCTGAACTCATCAATCAAAAGACATAGACTGGCAGATTGTATTAAAAAGAAAAACCCAACAATATGCTTCCTGCAAGAGACTCATCTCATAGAAAGATATACCAATAGGCTAAAGCTGAAAGGATGGGAAAAAGCATACCATGCACATGGACATAGCAAAAAAGCTGGAGTATTCATCCTCATTTCAGATAATGTGGACTTCATGCCAAAACTAGTCAGAAGGGATAAAGAAGGACATTACATACTGCTTAAAGGAAGCACAAATCAGCCAGACATAACAATTATAAATATCTATGCCCCGAACATTGGCTCATCCATGTACATCAACAAATCCTTCTCAATACCAGAAATCAAATAGACCACAACACAATAATACTATGTGATTTTAACACACCTTCTCACAACTGAATAGATCTTCCAAACAAAAATTGAATAAAGAAACCGTAGATCTCAATAACACAATCAACAATTTAGACTTAAATGACATATATAGAATATACCATCCAACAAAGAATGAATACACTTTCTTCTCAGCAGCACATGGATCCTTCTCTAAAATAGATCATATTTTATGCCACAAAGCTACTGTTACCAAATACAAGAAGATAGAGAAACTACCTTGTACTCTATCAGATCATAATGGATTGAAATTACAAATAAATGACAGAATAAAAAACAGAAACTTCTCCAATACCTGGAGATTAAATAATACACTATTATATAATGAATGTATAACAGAAGACATAAGGAGGCAAATAAAAAATTTCTTAGAATTAAATGAGAACAAAGACACATCATATCAAAATATCTGGGACACTATGAAAGCTGTACTTAGAGGAAGATTTATTTCATGGGGCTCATTCAACAAAAGAAGTAGAAATCAAGAAGTAAATGACTTAACACTACAGCTCAAAGCCCTAGAAAAAGAAGAGCAGACCAACACCAGAAGTAGTAAAAGACAGGAAACACTTAAAATCAGAGCCAAAATCAATGAAATTGAAACAAAAGAAGCAATCAAAAAATTAACAAAATAAATAGTTGGTTCTTTGAAAAAAATTTAAAAAAAATTGATAAATCCTTAGCCACACTAACAAAGAGAAAGAGGGAGAAAACTCAAATTGCTAAAATTCGGAAAGAACAAGGAAATATCACAACAGACACAAGTGAAATACAAAACATAATTAGAAGCATTTTGAAAATCTATACTCCAACAAAACAGAAAACCTCGAATATATCAACAAGTTTCTAGAGACATATGAATTACCTAAACTGAACCAGGAGGACATACACAACTTAAATCAATTTCAAGCAATGAAATACAAGAGGTCTTTAAAAGCCTACCAACAAAGAAAAGTCCGGGACCAGATGGGTTCTCAGCTTAGTTCTACAAAACTTTTAAGGTAGAGCTCATTGTAATACTCTTCAAAGTATTCCATGAAATGGAAGAGAAGGGAACCCTCCCAAACTAATTCTATGAAGTCAATATCACCCTGATAACTAAACCAGACAGAGACACATCGAGGAAAGAAAATTTCAGACCAATATCCTTAATGAACATTGACACAAAAATTCTCAGCAAAATTTTAGCAAATTGCATACAAAAATATATTAAAAAGTGCACCACGATCAAGTGGGTTTTATCTCTACTACAGCTTTCCTGGGATCATACTTTTTGTAAAACTGCTTCATTTTAAATGTCTTCTAAAAATATTTTTGATAATTTTATTTCAAATTACAACTGATTGTCCTATAAGTCTATAAGAACACAAGTATGTGAAGTGCTTTTATTTATCTGATAACTTCTAGGTTTCTTCTGGATCTGATTATTATAGAAAACTACTTTAGCATTATTTGAATTCTTAGATGTACTACAAAAACACAATTAACTTACTATTTCTGCTAACAATACAGATAGTTATTTCAAGCAAAGCAATCACAATAACTACATATTTCTTGTCTTACATAATGCCTAACCCTGAAAATTCACTGTTATTTTATAAATTTGTACAATTTTAAATATACTAGGGGAGTTCACCATTTAAAGGTGGCCTTTGGCAGAATATATCCATCATTTGGATTTTATATCAGAAAGTAAAATATATCTGCAGATTTATTCTACACATGTAGGACAATCAGAGTAAACACCAGTTGAGTAAATAAGCAAAACAGAAAATTGCAAAGACTGGTTCTGAGGTTGGTATATTACACTGTACAGATCATTTTCTTTACACTTTAACAATACACAATAAACATACCTTTACATTGTGCATATTCATGATGTTCCCACAGCCATCCATGTACTGTTTTAGGTCTTTATCCTGAAAAATCATAACATTTTACTACATGATATCATAGTTTTCAGAATGTATGGTTAATTCACTTAGTACTGTTTAATTTTTTAAAGAAAATAGTTTTTCAGGAAGAGATACAGAATGTACCACCTAATCTACTTAAATAGCAATAAATAAACAAAAATGACCCTGAGCCTGTTTAAAAAGTCTAAATTTCTACTACTAAAGCAAACTAAAATACTGAGTTTTTATTAAATGCTTACCAGATACTCAAGGACCAGAGTCAAAGATTTTTCTGTGTAAACAACATCTTGTAAATTTATTATGTTTGCATGTTTTAAATCCTTTTAAGAGTGAAACTGTAAAACAGAAAAGAAAGGCAATTGATTAGTCTGTGGATGGTAAGATTTTACAAAAACATAAAATAAGTTTAACATATAAACCAACTGCATATAAAATTCTCTTAAGTTAAAAATAGTAATTTTCCAAAGGGATTAGTAGTAGAAAACCTAAATATATCAACTTTTTATGAGTTTGAGTTTGATATTATAGAACCTGAAGTCATCTATAATATTACAACTCTCTGTCTTCTGCTTTTTTTCCTTGAATGTTAAGTTTTTGAACCTCTAATTTTAAGTATAGTACAAATATGCTTTTTTCCACCATGTTCCTAATTAGTTGCCTCAAATATTATTTATTTATTTATTTGTTTTGGTACAAGGGATTAAACCTGAGCCACATCCCCAGACCCTCTGCTTTTTCTTTAATTTTTATTTTGAGACAGGGTCTAGCTAAGTTGCTGAGGCTGACTTCAAGCCTGCCATCCTGCCTCTGCATCCTGAGCCACTGGGATTAAAGGCATTTACCACCATGCCTGACTCAAACCAATTTTGAATAATTCACTTTTTAAATAAAATGGTATAATGACATGTTTATACACAGTTAATTTATTTCTTATGTTTAGTATATGCAACTAATTTACAGTTACTATGTGTCCTATGTTCCAATATATAAAATTTCTCTCATATTTATCTATGTCAGTACTTTTAATGATTTCATAGTATTTTACTATACATTAAGATATTTAATTTCTTTCCACTGAATATGCTACTTTTAGAAATAATTTTTGAAGATCTAATTTTATCTTCTGGTCACCTATTATTTCTATCTGCCTTTATTTATTAAAATTACTCTTATACAGCTTTGGTTTTAAAATAGTCTAAATAAATATACCTTCTCTTATTGATGTACTGGGTGTGCATTCTTCATTTTCCAAACAGAGTTCTTTTAATGCCACCAAATTCTCTGTCAGTTTACTTCTTACTTTATAAATTGTTGCATAAGTGCCCTAGAAAATATAGTTTGGAAGAAAGAGTCAAGAGTATCATAAGAGGGTAACAATGAAGAAAAATAAAGAGACCTAACTGAATTTCTAATTTGTAAGCAAGCTGAATTCCATCGTGCAAAGAAAACTCCACAATGTCCAGTATTATACATTCTTATAGCAAAGATTACTTTCAGTTACATACACACAACTTTCAGGTTTTTGTAAGATTAAAAGTGTCTCAAAAGTATTAAACAAGAATATAATTGAATTTTGGTGCTTTATTTCAAATTAAGATTTGGATCAATAGTATTAAAATCAAAGGTGCATTCCCTGTAATGGTATATGAAGACTGACACTGAGCACATTAAATGAAAGAATAATTATACTGTTAAATCAAAAAAAGTTTTACCCAGGTTTCCAAACTTTTCAAAATCTTTGCACATTATTTAAAAAATAAAAGAAGATTCCTGTCAACTAAGTCTATTATTTTCCTTCCTATTGTTTATTTTCTATTACTTCTATCTTTTTTATTAGTTTATTTATTACTTTTTACTTATTATTTTCTTGCACTTTATTACTGTGGAAGATAGAATGTTTCTAAATTCTTAGCATTACAGATAGTGACAAGTTAAAGAAAAAAACATATTTTAAGAATTTCTTACCCTTCAATGAAGTGTTTTTATTTCTAAAGTTATTTTAAAGAAATTTTAATTCACGTAATTTCCCATGACAGCTCAGACGGGAGACTGCTAGGAGGCTAAAGAAACAGATACCTATTGTGTTACCAAGAATGCAAAATATTTTTTGATTCAATAAAAGATTTTAAGCCTATTAAAAATACACACTTTCTCTAAAACTGATAGGATACATTCAAGAATTGAAAGCTTCATTCCTCCTAATTTTGTTACCTTTTCAGAGCAAAATATAATCCTTTAGATAATCATGTTCACAATTTTCCAGATTGGCAAAACCATACAAAGATAATGAACAAGAAAGTCTTACATTTTTAAAATAAGAATTTACTTACCTTTCCAAGTTTTTCTAATTTGATGTAGGTTTCCATTTTCTCATGCCCAATTTCTGACTGCAAGCAAAATTATATGTTGAGTATTTATCCTTAAAATTTCACCTCTTCCTCAATAATTAAAACTCTCCAATTCTACAGTGTTTAAGAATAGAAACAGTTGGTTACAGTCAAATTGTTGAACATCTCTCATGTTTCAAAATATACTTGATGTTGGAATATTGAAAGGGTAAGAAACCAGTATTCATAATTTAAACAGTCAACCTACCTTACATATTGATTGGATAATGCTCTGCTGTGAATGCCTTGTTTTATTTTAAGAACCCAAATTTTAAACTACCACAGATTTTAAGATACTAAAGAATCTTATAAAATTACTATTTGATTTTTCTTTTAACAAAATCACAAATGAGCAGGACTGGGGATATGGCTCATTTGGGAGAGTTCTTGCCTTGCAAACACAAGAACCCAAGTTTTAAACTACCAATTTTATTTTAAGATACTAAAGAATATTATAAAATTACTATTTGATTATTCTTTTAATGAAATCACAAAATAGCAGGGCTGGGGATGTAGCTCATTTGGTAGAGTGCTTGCCTTGCAAACACAAGGCCCTGGGTTCAATTCCCACTACCACAAAAAAAAATTACAAAATAATTTTCTGACCAATCTTTAAATTTCTGTGGAGCCTTGAAATGAAAAAGATGCTAAAAAGATGTTATTTGTTTCAGGTTCTCCAATCATAATACAATTAAAAGAAAACCAATTCACATTCTACTGTAGATCAGGAAACAGGCAAACACAAAGCCAGTAATGTAAGTCTCAATTTTCCCTCCTTAAAAGCTTTAAAAGTGAGTTCCTAGAATCTTTCTTTTAAACCTTAAACTCATTACTTATTTTTTATGGAGCCAATAAATGAGGTAGATGGAATATAACAAAATATGTCACAAAAACACAATATATCCAATACATATTTAAAAAGAAAATTAAAAAAAAGGTAAGCAACCTTAACATCAAAGATTGGAAAAACAATATAGACAAGTGGAAAATAGGAACTGAGAGAACAAAATTTTAAAAAATTGTAAACAGAAGCCAAGAATAAGAATTTCCTTAAAATTGTTTTCTAAAATCCCTTTGCAATGGAAGATACAATAATAATCTAAAAAAGGATTCACTTCTTTCATAGAAGATGCTAATGTCCTTAAATAATATGTTAATGAAAGGAAATAATGAATAACTTCAGTTTTCATAGGTATATGAATCATATTAATTTATTAAAATATTTCATTGTTCTCCAGCCCTAGAGAATCAAATTTGCAATTTTCTGCAGCTGTCAAATAAAATAAAACTGATATTTGATTATTAGAGATGGCATCACTTACTACTTTAGACAAAACAATAATCTTTCCAAAGTTGAATGGCCAAAAGTAGAAGAAGTTCTGCAAAGGAATTGTTTTTATCCCTTTGTTACAATGACATACACCAAGTTAAAATTATGTAGAAACCTGCAGGTCCAACTAAGAAGTGCCTAATTCAAATCTCATAAACTAAAACTGTAATCATAGGTAGTATACTACTGCATGACTGAAAAACTGCTTCTATTTGCTTTTATTGTTACCTTTTTGCTTTATCATTATATTAGAAAAATGAAGTTTTAGAACCATCATATACTACCCAGGTACTGTCTTGTTTGTAATTTATTATTTACTAACTTCTTGCTTTCTACTACCAATAATCGTGCAGAATAATGAAACAAAACTACAAGATACAACAATTTCCAGAAACAAATGAAGATTTTTACTTCAGTACAGAAAATATGGCCAACAGCCCACTCTCTGGTACATGATAGCCTGATTCCAATAATTTTTCACTTTATATTAAACTTTACAAGGTTAAGAAACTATGATAAAATGACATTATTTTTTTATACATGTGTGATCTTCAGATGTTTAAACTTACAAACATGGAACTACTGCACTTTCATCATGAATTTTAAGTTTTTGGTCATCTTTTACTGAGGGGAAATAACACTACATTTAAAACAAACATAAGCCAATATGAACAAAATAATGAGTATCCATAAAAAAATGTATATAAAGTCATTGTCTATAACAAAGAGAAGTTCAGGAGAAGACATGACTGACCTAGAAACCTTTTCTTCTCAGTAATAGGGAAATTTTCTTACTCATTTGTGTATCTTAAGCAAATACTAGAATGCCCTTAATATGAAGTACACTTTGGTCTAGTGGTGATCATGAGGAAAACAATGGAGTTTGCTGTAAAGGTTAGACCAGTGAAAAAAATGTTACATAAGTGATTGACTGTAAATTAATGTTTTGAAAAATGAAAAGCTACTGTACAGTGTAAGGAATAACTTGAAAAGGATACATGAAAGACTTAAGAACCACTCTTCAGAGAATAAAAATTAATGACATTAGAATATACTGAAACTTTTATTTTAAGTAACTTGGTGGCAATAATTAACTGTGTATTTCATCTAGTAGAGGGGATTTTGAATGTTCCCAACATAGAGAAATAGTGAATATTTAAGGTGATAGATATGCCAGTTAATCTCATCTAATTAGCACATATTTATACATGTATTGAAATGTAAAAATACCAAATAAATTTATAAAATTATGTGCCCATTAAAAATAAATTTATATATAAACAAAAACAATTATTATACTGTAATTATGAAGTTAAATTTGAATAATCAGTCTCTAATATAAACAGCACTACTGAATTCCACCCATGCCAGCAGGTGGAAAATTCAAGCAAAGGCAGTTACATTAGTGAACTATCATATCTTAATTCAAGGAGTAAAGCATATTGCAATATCTCCACAATTTAAACCCTGAATAGTAATTACTATAATTAATAAATTTTAAATGGAATATTTAGAAATATGTGATTGCATTTTTATCTGCTGAACACAAGATTAACAATAGATATAATCACTAGCTTATTTACATGCTCTCCAGTGGAAATTATTCAAAGGACAGAAGACAATACTCATTTACTCAACATTTACCAAGCACATTAGGTGCTGAGCATACAGTGAAGAAGACACACATGATCCCTGCTTTCATGAGTTCACAATCTAGAATGAGTTGCACCTTATTTTGAATTAAATCTTTGAAAGTTGCATAAAAACAGAGAAATAGCTTAAAAAGTAGAGTGAACTTTGTATGTTAATATAATATAAAAACTCCCTTAATTCTGCTTTCCAGAAAAAGATGATCATTTTTCTGATAGTTTATTGTTCTAAGAAAATACTTCACTCTTTGACAGCCCAAGCAAATTCTTTTTCAGTTAGCTCTTACAGCAAAAGCACATGAACACTAAAAATATACATACACAAGGTAAGTTACAACTTGCAATAGTTCCTCCTATAATTTAGTGTAATTTGTAAGTAGTAGCAAGTGTAATGAGAGAGTTCTAGCTAGCTTTGTTTTTAGCAACATAATTCATGCATCACAGTCATGAAACTGTATTAAAAAGGTGGAGGTGCATTTCCATTTAGTTTTAGAACAAGTGAAGAATATGATGAGATTCTACAGGTGCTATGTTAAAGGTGAGTATGTATTGAAAAACATTGTGGACAGCAGGAGGTTACTTCAAACACCCATTTCCCTCCCTGTGAGAATTACTGAATTGTTCTGTTTGACAACAATGGGTTTTGCTCTTTGACATGTGGGGACAGAAGAGAATGAAAGCCTCAATTTTACTCAACTTTTTTTTTCTTACAAAAATTATCAGTATAGGGATGAGAAATCCACACAGTGGGCAGAAATAAGCACTTCTAACAAAACTCAGATGAATTCTCACTATTGTCATATAAGGTTTCCCATTAGTTTAATATTTAACAGTGTTAAGATAATACTTCATTTATTATAAGCCGTATATAAGTATTACATAACAATTCCCAATCCAGTAACCAGTATCTTTAATATGAGACATGATTACTAAATATAACATTGTATCCTGGATGGGATTCTGGGACAAAAATGGTTTGTAGTAAAAAGCTAGTGAAAGCTGAATAAAATGTGGAGTTTACTAAATAGTAATGTACAAATATTAGTTCCTTAGTCATACAAAATTTATTAAAGTAACCTTTTACTATTAATAGGAATAACTGGGTATGTGGTGAAATCACTGTATTACCTTTGTAATTTGTCTACTAATCTAAAATTAAAACAGTTTAATTAAGTAGAAAGTCAATGGGAAGGATGAAGTTAAGAGAGGGAGACTGAATACAAACAGTTTATAGGTATAACAGATATTTCAATAACCCTTAGCAGATGAGATGGAAAAAAATGGCAATATGATTGAAAAGATGAGGGTAAGTGCAGAAAGATTTTCATGATTGCTATTCTGAAAATGGGGGAGTTTCAGGTTTACAGCATTTGGTTTTTCTATTATGTAGAAGAGATCAGCTCCATGCTTAGAGTAAGACAGTGTTATATGCAAAACTGAGGTCCACCTGAGGAAGATGACCATGGATTTACAGTAGATCCCATCAGCATTCCCTGTCACTCCCTCCAGCAAAAATGAATTCTAGGATTAATTTTATTAATTCCCATCTAAGACAAAGGGTAAATTATCCATGGAAACTTGAACTCTCAATACATGTGAAGAATATTTGTTTTTACCCAACTGCTTTCCATTCATTCCTAACCTCACCCTTTATCTTTATACATGAAGTGTAAGGTTCAGATTTCTATATTGAAGAATAGACCTCACTGAGTAAAAAAATCTAATTTTAGATACATAATAAATACAGCATCTATGTGAACTTGAATTCTAAGTGTTGTAAAAAATAATTTTCTTTTTCCATCAATTTTTCCCTAGCCCATTCTTTTGCCTACTTCCCACCTTCAAATATAAACACAAGGTAAAGATTTTTTCATTTTGAAGAATAATTTTTGAATATGTATGAAAAAATCTGCTTAGTAATGTAAATAATAACAAAAGGAATTCATGGATAAAAATCAAAATATAGCTGGGATGAATAATCAGAAACTAATAAACCATTTCAAAATCAAAAAGTATGGGAAATAAATAGGAACAGACAACAATAATTACTAAAACCCCAATTACTAAGCATTCATAAGAGGGTTTTACATAGATGGCAAGAGACAACTTTTTATTTATTTATTTATTGTAAACAAATGGGATACATGTTGTTTCTCTATTTGTGCATGGAGTCAAGGCATACCATTTGTGTAATCATAAATTTACATAGGGTAATGTTGTTTGATTCATTCCATTATTTTCTTTCCCTTCCCCTCCACCACTCCCACTCCTCGTTCCCTCTATACAGTCCTTCCTTCCTCCATTCTTACCACCCTCCTTAACCCTAACCCTAAACCTAACCCTAACCCTAACATTAACCTCTCCCACCCCCCATTATATGTCCTCATCCACTTAGGAGCGAGATCATTCATCCTTTAGTTTTTGAGATTGACTTATCTCACTTAGCAAGATATTCTCCAATTTCATACATTTGCCTGCAAATGCCATAATTTTATCATTCTTTCATGGCAGAGTAATATTCCATTGTGTATATATATATATATATATATATATATATATATATATATATCACGCTTTCTTTATCCATTCATCAATAGAAGGACATCTAGGTTGTTTCCACAATCTGGCTATGGTGAATTGAGCAGCAATGAACATTGACACGGCTGTATCTCTGTAGTATGCTGATTTTAAGTCCTTTGGGTATAGGCCAAGGAGTGGGATAGCTGGGTCAAATGGTGGTTCCATTCCAAGCTTTCTGAGGAATCTCCACACTGCTTTCCAGACTGGCTGCACTAATTTGAAACCCCACCAGAAATGCATGAGTGTACCGTTTTCCCCACATCCTCGCCAACACCTATTGTTACTTGTGTTCTTGATAATCACCATTCTAATTGGGGTGAGAAGGCATCTTAGAGTACTTTTGATTTGCATTTCTCTTACTACTAGAGATGTTGAACATTTATTCATATATCTATTGATTGCTTGTAGATTTTTTACTGTGAAGTGTCTGTCCATTTCTTAGCCCATTTCTTGATTGGATTATTTGTATTCTTGGTGTACAGTTATTTGAGTTTTATATATATTCTAGAAATTAGTGCTCTATCTGAAGTATGAGTGGCAAAGATATTCTCCCACTCTGTAGGCTCTCTCTTCACATTATTGATAGTTTCCTTTGCTGAGAAAAAGTCTTTTATTTTGAATCTATTTCAGTTATTGATTCTTGCTTTTATATCTTGTGCTATGGGAGTCCTGTTAAGGATATCTGATCCTAAGCCGACATGTTGAAGATTTGGACCTACTTTTCTTCTATAAGATGCAGGGTCTCTGGTCTGATTCCGAGGTCCTTGATCCATTCTGAGTTAAGTTTTGTGCAGGGTGAGAGATAGGGGTTTAATTTCATTCTGTTACATATGGTTTTCCAGTTTTTCCAGCACTATTTGTTGAAGAGGCTACCTATTCTCCATTGCATATTTTTGGCACATTTTTCTAGTATGAGAAAATTGTATTTGTTTGGGTTTGCATCCATGTCCTCTATTCTGTACCATTGATCTACCTGTCTATTTTGGTACCAATTCCATGCCGCTTTTGTTATTATTGTTTTTTAATAGGGTTGAAGATCTGGTATTGTGATATGCCCTGCTTCACTCTTTCTACTGAGGATTGCTTTAGCTATTCTGGGTTTTTATTCTTCCAGATGAATTTCATAATTGCTTGCTCTATTTCTGTAAGATACATCATTGGGATTTTAATTGGAATTGCATTGAATCTGTATAGCACTTTAGGTAGTATGGCCATTTTGACAATATTAATTCTGCCTATCCAAGAACATGGGAGATCTTTCCATCTTCTAAGGTTTTCTTTAATTTCTTTCTTTAGTGTTCTGTAGTTCTCATTGTAGAGGTCTTTACCTCTTTTATGAGATAGATTCCCAAGTATTTTATTTTTTTCAATGCTATTGTGAATGGGGTAGTTTTACTAATTTCTCTTTCTGAAGATTCATCACTTATGTATAAAAATGCATTGGATTTATGAGCATTGATCTTGTAACCTGCTAGTTTACTGAATTCACTTATGAGTTCTGAAAGTTTTCTGGTGGAATTTCTGGGTTCCTCTAAATATATAATCATGTCATCAGCGAACAGGGATAGTTTGAGTTCTTCTTTTCCTATTTGTATCCCTTTAAATTCTTTGGTTTGTCTAATTGCTCTGGCTAAAGTTTCAAGGATGATGTTGAATAGAAGTGGTGAAAGAGGACATCCCTGTCTTGTTCCAGTTTTTAGGGTGAATGCTTTCAGTTTTCCACCATTTAGAATGATATTGACAAACGACTTGGTGTAGATGGCCTTTACAATGTTAAGGAATGTTCCCACTATCCCTATTTTTTCTAGAGTTTTGAGCATGAAGGGATGGTGTATTTTATCAAATGCTTTTTCTGCATCTATCAAAATAATCATGTGATTCTTAACTTTAAGTCTTTGATATGGTGAATGACATTTATTGGTTTCCGAATGTTGAACCAACCTTGCATCCCTCGGATGAAACCCAATTCACCATGGTGCACTATCTTTTTAATATATTTTTGTATGCGATTTGCTAAAATTTTGTTGAGTATTTTTGTGTCGATGTTCATTAAGGATATTGGTCTGAAATTTTCTTTCCTTAATGTGTCTCTGTCTGGTTTAGGTATCAGGGTGATATTGGCTTCACAGAATGAGTTTGGGAGGGTTCCCTCCTCTTCTATTTAATGGAATACTTTGAGGAGTATTGGAATGAGCTCTTCTTTAAAGGTTTTGTAGGACTTGGCTGAGAACCCATCTGGTCCCAGACTTTTCTTTGTTGTTAGACTTTTGATGATCTCTTCTATTTCTTTCCTTGAATTTGATTTATTTAAGTTTTGTTTTATTATGTAATAGGAAAGTGTTCATCATTTTAATAAAAGTAATTAATAGAAGTCATTAAGATATCTTTATTATATTTTTAAAATAGTTATATCACTGAAACTTTAATTTACTTTTTAAATTAAATCTACACTTTCATTAAACATGAAAAAAATGTCAAGATATTTATTTTCAGTTTAAAGGACATTTTAAGTTTTGAAATGCATTTTCTGAAAGATCATAATTGTCAGTGGTAATATTTCTCTGTAAATGATCAATATTAATGGCAAAAAATTAAAGCAACAAACATAAGATTAAAATTTAAGAAAAAACATGAAATTGGAATTCCAAAGTTTCAGAATTTGTTCTACTTTTATGTTTATGCTCTTGCTGTATCTCAAAGTAGGTGATTTTTAGAACTTTTTGCTCTGCCCTAGCCATTAGTTATTCTGAATAGAATTGTTTATACACAATATACATATATGTAATCACTGTCATGTCTCTCTTTCTCTCTCTCTCTGTATATATATACATATATATAAACATATGTATTCTCCCCAATTATTATAAGGCCATTACAAGAAAATATATAATAAGAGCTATTGTCTTTTTGTTATTTCCCATATGCCTACTTATACATACTTTATAGGTACTTAGTAAGTCATTATGAATAAATGTTTCCTATTCTCATTATAAAATGATAAACTGATACTTCATGAGGTCTTTGTTCACTCAGAACAATTTACTATTTTTTTTCAGATCTTGAGACTCTTTCTACATTCAAAAATTACAATAAAGAGATGTGGCTCTTGTTGAGAAAGACATGTAAGATGCATGATTTACTGACATGTTAAGAGACTTCTGATTGAAAAAATATATTAAGAGGAAAATCCCTTGGTATCATGCACAAATTTGGAATATAATATATCCTGAATTGAGTTTAAAAAAATGTTTCTTATATTGAAGCATATAGACTCTGGTAGACAGTAACAGTGAAAGAACATTGACCTTGGAAGAAAGTTACAGCTTTGATAGTAAATAATATCATACCTGAACTTCACCTTTGCAAAGGATTATCACCCTTAATAGCAAATTAAGTAGAACCTACATTTAATGAACACATGAGTTTTATAGAGAAAATACTCTCCATGTGATTGTAAATTTCTCCCTGCTTTTCAGTTTAGTAAGAAATCTTTAGCTGTGCTAACACATAGTTTCATGCTCCCCATACTCACTCCCCAGCCCCATCACTCTGGACAATAGAAAAGTCTATATAGCTTCAAGACTTAGAGCAAAATCCCTCTGTGTGGCTTTACTCTCCTTTATATGTTGACCTCTTGTCCCCCAGTCATACAGGATCCATGACCATACCCTGGAGCCTAACCAGTGTCTGCACACCTGCTGTCTAACTTCTCAACACTCATCCTGTGATGTTTATGCTCTTAGGTGTTAACAGATTTGTTAGTATTTATTCTACCCATGGTCATCTATTAGTTGGATCACATATTACTAAGTTCCATTCTCTTTAACCTAAGGATAGTTCATAAAAAATAGTTTTAGAAAATCTTTGTAAAACTTGTACCTTCCAAGGAACTGGAAACACAGAAGGAATTTCCCAGATACAACATAGAAGTTGCAATGAAAATCTGGAACTAAAAGACAAAAAGTTCTTAGACAACCTAACACAATAGGAAATAGAATGTTTTGATCATTAATATTGTTATAAAATAATATTGTTTTGGAAGATTAGACTATGGAATGTCCTTAGCAGGGAGACAATCTTAAAGTTAATTTAAGAGCTCTGGTAAACCTGTTCCCAGCTGCTCCAATGAAGATAGTGAGTGTTACAGGCTCACCAAATACTTCCTGGCTATCCCACTTTGCTGTGGTTCTTCAAGAGCTTCATGGTCTTTTGAAAGCAAACTCTCAGATTTGCATTTCAGTTTTATGGGAATCACTGATACTATATTATTCCACCCCCTCTTGATACTGATGTGTGATGAGTTCTCATGGACTTCTGTGTAATAGTGATTCCAATGGTGCTAAATGTGATATTTTAGTTCAAAGGAATCTTAGATAACCATATGTCATAGAAAGATAGAGAACAAAAAAAAAAAAAACCAGAACAAACAAAAAAAGTATCCATTACAATGCATTCCATACTTTTCTTGTTACATGGATAAGTTTAGACTAAGAGTGACCTCATTGCTTTTGAGTATTACTAATTGCTGTAAATGATGTGAAACATTTGCCATCCCTTTGCCAATTTAATATGGAATACACTAATTATCCAGAAATGAAGACTAGAGTTATTATCACTCTAGGCTTCTAAATCCTGATAACTTGAAGAAGGAGCAATTTTGAAAGGTACCTTAAGAAAATAAATTAATTTTTACCATATATTTTATTTCAAACAAGAGAGAATTTATTTTAGGCTGACATTACTATTACATATAACTTTATATTACATATAACTTTCTGTATCTGATTAAAATATAAAACATGACAAAAAGGTTAACTCAATACTTTATTACATTGGATAAAAATTGCATAAGCAATACCAAAAAGTTCAATCATGGCTGACACTGTAAATAGAACAATGCTGACACCAATTTATTTAATATCAATTTTACTATTAACCTCCCAAATGAGAAATAAGGACAGCAAATTATTTTCTATAATTTTTTGGTAAGTAATAAGATGGAGGGCAGCTTTCTAATTTATATTTGAGGTGCTTAGGCTGAGTTATAAGGAGGTAACAGACTGAGCTATAAATCTGCTTATCCTATAGCTTTGCAAGTTGCCAATTGTAGTTCACCCAATACTTGACTCTCTTGCTCATGAGAAGATCATGAACTAACATGCTTGTCCAAATAGGTTCCTGTTCTACAATCAGAATTTTGGTATTGGTATGAAACAAAATAAACAATCTCTCAAATTAAGCTAACTAAATGTCACATGATTATACACAAGCAACTTTTTATCATTAACAAAAATGACTATTGTAATTCATAAACCTCTGATTTTCACTGGTCATGAAAAAAAGGTAGAATTTTTATAAGGATCAATAACAACTTACAGTGAAAAGACTAAAATTTAATTGGCCCTCACTTACTTGAAGCCCCAAGTGTATTTAGCATGTAATGAAATATATAAATAATGAAAGCAACAAAGATGATTGTATTATCTCATGGGATAATCAGAATTTCTTTTCTCTCTTTTTTGTTTCTTTCTTTTCTTCTCCCTTTTATTAGTACTGGAGATTTAACCCAGGGCCACTTTACAACTATTTTGAGTTAGGATCTTGCTAAATTGTTTAAGGGCTTTGCTAACTTGCTGAGGCTGGTCTTGAACTTTCAATCATCCTGTCTCAGTCTCCAAAACCACTGGGATTGCAGGCATGCATCAATGCACCTGGCAGTAATCAGAATTTCTTAATGGCCTGTGAGAAGATAAAATTTGCTTTGCTTGCTTTGAAGAAGTTAGAACCAAAATTTAAAGTACTCAGAGTATTCCCAGATAAAGTGGATTTTTGATGGTCCTTGACATTCTTTTTGCCTTTTGAATACCCACGCCTTTAAGTATTCATTGCTAATAACCAATGTAAACCACCCACAAAATTCTGTCACACCCATTGATTTTGCGGTTATGTCAAAGAGCAGTAAATGCAGTTTCACAAAGAGAGAAGGGAAATAACAACATAAACTATGTTCAAAAAGAGACTGTATAATCTGTGCAAACATATGTAAATAACTTGTAGTTTTTTGTTTAAACATAGGTGGACCACTCATTTTCTTTTTAAGAAAGGAAATAAAAATAGGAATTTATGCTTCAAACAAATAGCAAAATACTAAGTGAGTAGAAGTATACAAATTGCCAAAGACAAATTCACCATTTAAAAATTAAAATTTTAATCCATTATAGGCTAATAACCTGAAAAACTCAAAAAATTTAGTGAAATTTTCCAAAAGTGAAGCTATTGTAATAATTTTTGAAAAATTAAAAATGCAGTTTTGGAAAACTGCATGGGTTTTTAAAAAGTAAGTTCTATGAAAGCATTCTGAGAGTAACAAAAATTTCAAAGCTACTCTACAAAGTTCTTTCTTCTTCTTTTTTTTGGGGGGGGTCCTGGGGATTGAACTCAGGGCCTTGTGCTTACAAGTCAAGCACTCTGCAGACTGAGCTATCTCCCCAGCCCCATTCTTTCTTCTTCTAGTAGAAACAATTTACTCAAAAAAAAGAACATCTACTTTTGTCTTACTTTCAAGTCCCTTAAAATCAGATTACCTGAAATGATATAAGTAAAGAGCTACCAATTAAATTATTAAGCACATAATAAATGCAGTCATGGTGGCAAGCATACAAGGAACACCTTTTCAGAGGTGGTTTTTAAATTCTTGGGTCTTGGGACTAATTTTAAGATCTCAAAATTTATTAAAAACCCCAAATATTTTTACTTATATTTATTAGTGCTGATGTTTGCCATAAAATGAGAAAAAATAAAACATTTAGTTATGCATTAAAGATGTCTCTCATGTTAGCACAAATAACATTTTTATGAAAAAAATTTTCCAAGACAAATTAGTTAAGAATGGACTTTTTAACATTTCAGTAAATGTGTTTGGAGTTTATTTTGATAGAAGACAAATGTATTCTATATTTGCTTTTGCTTTCTATCTGTTGTGATATGTTGCTTTACTTCATGTCACAATATATCATAATATATATGGCTATATGAAGAAAATAAAATCTCACAGATACAAAGTTTGAAAAGAAGAGAAACTTTTAAAAAGTATTTTCTAATTGTGGAAAGTGTTCTTTAATATATTAGAATTAGATTAAGTTTTTTCTCAAAGGTTATATGGTAATTAAAACTCTATCAATAAACTATTCAAATTTATATTAAAATTCACTAGTCTATCTTGCACTTTAAATGAATCTTTTACATAATTCTATAATATGAGGTGGTGATAACTGGAAAAATATTTGTTCTTGAGTTATAAATTAAAATTTTTATATAATTTCATCAAAATAAAAAGAGAAAAACCTCTAATTTTTAATATCACCACTGATCTCATCAAAAAATTTCTAAGTAGTGGGAAGATATTAAGCTTAAAGTAGCGGATCCAAATTTTCACAATCTAATTTGTATTTGAAAACCTGAATTTTACTATTGGCAAGGAATGCAGTTGATTTCCTTGAAGTGACAAGCTTACTTCATACATTTTCAAGAAAAATCTGCTAAATATGTAAGTCTGAATAGACACAGTTTGTCTGTTGGTCATTTTTTCTAGTAAAAATGATGTTCCTTGAAAAGTTAAAAAAAATGGCTAGTTCAGCTTGTAGGCAAACAATCACCCAAAAACTTTTCCTTGAGATAACTATAGTATTTCTGTGTACAGTCCATGTTTTTTAATATAATTTATATTTCATTCTACATACACAACACAAAAATATTAGTCACTTACTCAAGAAGTAAATTTAATAAAATTAATGCACTTTACTGCTTGGCAAAATATTTTAAGTGTAACTGATACTTTTTTCTCAGTGGTGAAGAATACTATGATATACTTTGGTGGTACTGCCTGGATGTATACCAGGAAACAACTGTTTTATCCTTATTGCTTCTGGATCAACTGTGCAAATAATAACAAAGGGAAAAAAGCAAATAACATTTAGTGCACTTCTGCTAATATATTTTATACCTCTTGACACCCCCTGAAAGGGCATCAGAAACCAGGAGTCCATGGGCCACACCTGGGAACCCATGCCTTTAAGTATTTGTTGATAATAATCAATGTAAACCACCCACAAAATTCTGTCAAATATTGTTCAGTGGGCTTAGAGAAAATTTCCAAACTCATATGAAAGTGATAACACATTGTGACAATGGTTGTTCTTTTATACCTAACCACCTGGAAGTATTGATAAATATTTAATCATTTCATACCAAAAATCTGCTAACTTTAATTCCCCTTTTCCATTAATGAGAAGGTTCTGTGATTTCAAGTCTCCATGCAGCACCATTCTTCTGTAGTAATAAGTTAACCCACATAGAATTTGGTATAGAAACAGCTACAAAACAAATAAGTAAAAATTAGTCTTACAGATATCAAGATATAATTTGCTATTAGCATAAGCTATGGTAAGTAGAAAAGCAACTATTCTAGAATAATAAAAGAAAAAAAAACAAAAAATCATATCATTTTAAGGACAATGCCTTTTCCAATTTGTGTTGTTTCCTCAATTTTAGTTCATTGTTCAATCTGAGGCATCTATCATTTTGTCAACAGTGTCTATAAAAGTAAATATTATAAATATAACAAAATTTTGTTTTCATAGTTATTGTTCATTTATTAGAGAAAGCAGCCTAAACAGATGTATCCTCTATACTACTAAAGCTTATAGTTTGATTATAAAATTCCAGTATGTCAATCAAACACAGGCACTTACTCCCTTCCTTAAAAAAATAAAACTTCTGATCTGGGTCAGTACCTTTAAATATGTCATTGAACTTGGTGGCTTTATGTAAAGTCTCAGGTATCAGAGAGAATGGAGTTGCATGCCCTTGCAAATTACCAGTTATGAAAAATAACCCAATCAGCTTTTAACACCTACCTCCTGGATACTTTACTTTTAGCAACTCCTACTCAGTTTTAAAATCAGCTGTGATTCAAAGAGGGGTAATGCACTTTAGTGCTCTGAAAAAAGCAATTCCTAATGGCTAATGTTAGAGGTTTTGTTGTGGACTGCAGTGAAAAAAAGAGATGTGGAACACATCTTGAATTTCTGGGGTTACCAAAAAGAACTTTAAGTACTGAAGATTCAAGAGGTAATTTTGGTTCACTTGTAGATGAAAAACAGTATCTGAATACCAAGAATAAGCCAAGGCATCAGGTGGTTAATGGCAGGAATGCCTTTGTTGCTTTTTTGGAGGAGGCGTAGTAGGGATTGAACTCAGGAGCACTGTGCATCAGAGCTATGCCACCAACTCTTTTGCATTTTAATTCTGTGACAGGGCCTCATTAAATTTCTCAGGTTGGCCTCAAATTTGTGGATCCTCCTACCTTAGTTTCCCAAGTAGCTGTTTTATGGGCATGCACTACCATGCCTGGCCTAAATAAATTTTAAGCTGTGAAGTCTTCAGATTTCACATATTTCTTTATGTGTTTTGAAAACTCTAAAGTTACTACTTTATTATACTTCTGGTGGGTTGCATTGGGGTTACAGTGGTGAACACTGCTACTTTTCAATATATTCCTATTTAATTTTACATTTGGAAAACATTAAATGTGATTTCAATGAACAATAAAATACTTTGCAACTATTTAGACCTGATTTAAAAGACTTCTCAAACCTCTGGCAAATTATAATTGTAGACCATTTTCTTTCCAAATTATTGCTAATATAAAAGTTGAAAAAACAGAATTTTAAAAACTGAGATCTACAAATAGCCTTCAGAACACCTTGCAAAGGAAAATGTAAACTACGATGAAAACAAACCTCATGGAATGTATATGGAAATACTTTTAAAGCCTTGTTCTAAAATTCTTAGCAATGAGCCAGCAATATGTTCAGACCTGTCTTTCATTAACAGAAACTGGTTTTCCTTTATATTTACCAAATTCACAATTTTAAACAAAATGTAAGCTTGAAGTTACTGATCTACTATCTACAGAATTATAAATGTCTCAAACACACCAGATGGGACACAGTATTTTCAAAATAGGTTTCTATAAGCTGTTGGTTAACTTTGGACGAATAAAATCTTTGACAATGTAAAATATATCACTCAGAAGAAAGAAGTCAGAAATTCCACCAGAAAACTTTTAGAACTCAGAAGTGAATTCAGTAAACTAGCAGGTTACAAGATCAATGCTCATAAATCCAATGCATTTTTATACATAAGTGATGAATCTTCAGAACGAGAAGTTAGGAAAACTACCCCATTCACAATAGCCTTGAAAAAAATAAAGTACTTGGGAATCAATCTCACAAATGAGGTGAAAGACCTCTACAATGAGAACTACAGAACACTAAAGAAAGAAATTAAAGAAAACCTTAGAAGATGGAAAGATCTCCCATGTTCTTGGATAGGCAGAATTAATATTGTCAAAATGGCCATACTACCTAAAGTGCTATACAGATTCAATGCAATTCCAATTAAAATCCCATTGATGTACCTTAGAGAAATAGAGCAAAAAATTATGAAATTCATCTGGAAGAATAAGAATCCCAGAATAGCTAAAGCAATCCTTAGCAGGAAGAATGAAGCAGGGGGTATCACAATACCAGATCTTCAAATACACTACAAAGCAGTAGCAACAAAAGCAGCATGGAATTGGTACCAAAATAGGCAGGTAGATCAATGGCACAGAATAGAGGACATGGACACAAACCCAAATAAATACAATTTTCTCATACTAGAAAAAGGTGCCAAAAATTTGCAATGGAGAAAACATACCCTCTTCAACAAATGGTTTTGGGAAAACTGGAAAACCATATGCAACAGAATGAAACTAAACCCATATCTCTCACCCTGCACAAAACTCAACTCAAAATGGAATAAGGACCTCAGAATCAAACCAGAGACCCTTCATCTTATAGAAAAAAAAGTAGGTCCAAATCTTCAACATGTCGACTTAGGATCAGACTTCCTTAACAGTACACTCAGAGCACAAGAAATAAAAGCAAGAATCAACAACTGGGATAGATTCAAACTACAAAGCTTTCTCTCAGCAAAGGAAACTATCAGCAATGTGAAGAGAGAGCCTACAGAGTGGGAGAAAATCTTTGCCACTCATACTTCAGATAGAGCGCTAATTTCCCAAATGTATAAAGAACTCAAAAAACTCTACACCAAGAATACAAATAATAAAATCAACAAATAGGCTAAGGAAATGAACAGACACTTAACAGAAGATCTACAAGCAATGAACAGATAAATGAATAAATGTTCAACATCTCTAGTAATAAGAGAAATGCAAATCAAAACTACCCTAAGATTCTATCTCACCCCAAATAGAATGGCGATTATTAAAAACACAAGCAACATCTCCCCTGCAAGGATTCAAGAAATTGGCCATTTGCAACCTGGAAGATTGGCTTCACCAGAATTGGCCATGTGACACCCTGATTCCTGACTTTTGGAAGCCTCCAGTTTTCTCCAAATTGCTGTTGCATGTTAGGTTAGCCTGTTTATGGTAATTTGCCTTAGCTGGCTAAATGGACTAAGGGAGTTTAAACATGAACTTTCATTACTTTACAAAGATGGTCCTGCGTGTCAGAGGTTAAGTTGTTCTGTGTGGATGGCACCAGGTTTCTATCCCATCCCCACACTCTCTCAAACCTTCCCATGATCCTGATGTTCAGCAGATTGACAAGTGATGAGTGTCCTGGAAAAATGGCAAGCTGGGATCAAACAAGTCTGAATACCAAGGTTTCACTTCCAAGTAAAGTCCAACTTTTCTTTGATTGTGATGGAGGAGAGATTAACTACATAAATCTTTTGAAATAAAGCAAACCAAACAAAGCTCAGACAACAGGAGAATCGAAAATTTGGGGGGTGCCTTACTCCCTGGCCTTAAAGGAGGCAACCTGAGAGGAAACTGATTGTAGTAATTATGTGCCACTGGGGAACAGCCAGCTGCAGAGGAGCCAGTGGAAGGCTTCCGCAGTAGCTTATGGCCAAAGAAAATCAGCTGACCATGGCATGCTGACAGGAGCCTTGCTGGGCTCCATGCAAGCCAGGAAGTTTTATAAGCCTCCATCATTGTTGCATGTCAAAATGACTGAAGCCAGGATCAAACCAAACATTAGGGCTCATACCGGTTTACCAGGACCTCTCAGTATGGGTAAACACTTTTGCAGACTTAGCTACCAGAGACGTACATGTTTTTTTTCCATGTTCTTAGAAGCAGAAAATTTCCATAAAAACTTCCATGTTAACACTAACGCTCTACAAAAACATTTTAGATTAACTAAGGAACAAGCAAGAACTATTGTCAAAAATTGTCAACATTGTGTCACTTTTCTCTCAGTACCTCAAAATTGTGTTAACCTTAGAGGATTACAAGCCAACCATATATGGCATATGGATGTTACTCATATCCCAGAATTTGGAAAGATTAAATACATGCACGTGTCCAAGATACTTAGCTAGGATATATTATGGCCTCCTTACAATCAGGTGAAAAACAAAAGACATTTTAAATCACTGCCTATATACCTTTTCTATTCTGGGCATTCCAAAAACAAGAAAAACAGACAATGGTCCAGGCTATACATCCTTAACCTTTAAAGAGTTTTGTTCTACATTTGGTATATATCATGTCACAGGTATTTCTTATAAACCCCAGGGACAAGGAATTATAGAAAGAGATCATTTAACTATTAAGACCTTATTAAGGGGCTCTTTCCATGGGACGATCCAAGATGGCAGACTAGAGGGTGACTGCATCTCCACTCGCTCCAGAACCCAGGATTCAAGAAGGGGAGGCATTGAGGGACTTGGAGTAAAATAGAGCCACGGGGTGAGTCTCCCCCACCAGGTGAAGCTCGACCTGGGTGGCAAGAAAGGATAGGGTGGCTTAACAGAGCAGGGCAGGGCAGATAAAGTCTTCCCCAGGTAGCCCTGCTCACTCCGGCAGTAGGTTCCTCCCACATGGCCAGCTTCTTGGAACAGGCCCCCCAGTTAGAGCCTTTCTGCACAGAGCCAGATCCAAGCCCTGGAACCAGTAGCAGACTAGGGGCAACTTTCTTCGGAAGCACTGCATTATCAGGTTCCTCCAAGACTTCAGGCTACTGAAGGCTGGGAGGTGATACACTGCAAATCTACAGGGACACTATAAGCCAATAGGGGAAATCTGCAATATCTCAGAGTCCCACTGATATCTGACCAATATGAGAAAACAAGGGAAGAAAAGTCCCAAACAAACCTAGATACTATATCAATAAAACCCAATGACAGCACAGCATGAGAAATGTCAGAAAGGGAGTTCAGAATGTACATAATGAAAACAATCAATGAAGCAAATGAGGAGATGAAAGAGCAAATGCAGGCATTGAAGGAGGAGATGAAAGAGCAAATGCAGGCATTAAATGATCGCACCAATCAATAGTTAAAAGAGCAAATACAGGAAGTAAGAAATCATTTCAATAAAGAGTTAGAGATACTGAAAAAAAAACAAACAGAAATCCTTGAAATTAAGGAAAAAATAAACCAAGTTAAAAACACCATAGAAAGTATAACCAATAGGATAGAACACCTGGAAGACAGAACCTCAGACATTGAATACAAAATATTTAATCTTGAAAACAAAGTTGACAAAACAGAGAAGATGGTAAGAAATCATTAACAAAATCTACAAGAATTATGAGATATCATGAAAAGGCCAAATTTAAGAATTATTGGGATTGAGGAAGGCTTAGAGAAACAAACCAAAGGAATGAACAATCTATTCAATGAAATAATATCAGAAAATTTCCCACATTTGAAGAATGAAATGGAAAACCAAGTACAAGAGGCTTATAGGACTCCAAATATGCAAAATTACAACAGGCACACACCAAGGCACATTATTATGAAAATACCTAACATACAAAATAAGGACAGAATCTTAAAAGCCATGAGAGAAAAGAATCAAATAATATTCAGGGGGAAACCAACAAGAATATCAGCAGATTTTTCAATCCAGACCCTAAAAGCTCGAAGGGCCTGGAACAACATTTACCAAGTCCTGAAAAAAAATGCATGCCAGCCAACAATCTTATACCCAGCAAAACTTACTTTCAGATTTGATGACAAAATAAGATCCTTCCATGATAAACAAAAGCTAAAGGGATTTACAAAAAGAAAGCTGGCATTACAGAACATTCTCAGCAAAATATTCCACGAGGAAGAGATGAAAAACAATGATGCAAATCAGCAATGGGAGGAACTAGCCTAAAGGAATAGCCAAATAAAGGAGAAACCAAATCATGTCAAAAAACAAAAATGAGTCAAATGACTGGGAATACAAATCATATCATAATAATAACCCTGAATGTTAATGGCCTGAACTCATCAATCAAAAGACATAGACTGACAGGTTGTATTAAAAAGAAAAATCCAACAATAAGATGCCTGCAAGAGACTCATCTCATAGAAAGATATACCAATAGACTAAAGGTGAAAGGACGGGGAAAAACATACCAAGCACACGGACACAGCAAAAAAGCTGGAGTATCCATCCTCATTTCAGATAATGTGGACTTCAAGCCAAAACTAGTCAAAAGGGATAAAGAAGGACATTACATACTTCTAAAGGGAAGCATAAATCAGCAAGACATAACAATCATAAATATCTATGCCCCGAACATTGGCTCATCCATGTACATCAAACATATCCTTCTCAATACCAGAAATCAAATAAACCACACCACAATAATACTAGGCGATTTTAACACTCCTCTCTCACCACTAGATAGATCTTCCAAGCAAAATTTGAATAAAGAAACCATAGATCTCAATAATACAATCAACAATTTAGACTTAACAGACATATATAGAATATACCATCCAACAAAAAATGAATACACTTTCTTCTCAGCAGCACATGGATACTTCTCTAAAATAGACCATATTTTATGCCACAAAGCTACTGTTAGCAAATACAAGAATACAGAGATACTACCTTGTACTCTATCAGATCATAATGGATTGAAATTAGAAATAAATGACAGAATAAAGAACAGAAACTTCTCCAATACCTGGAGATTAAATAATACACTATTATATGATGAATGGATAACAGAAGACATCAGAAGGGAAATAAAAAAATTCTTAGAAGTAAATGAGAACAAAGACACATCATATCAAAATCTCTTGTACTCTATGAAAGCAGTACTTAGAGGAAGATTTATTTCATTGAGTGCATTCAACAAAAGAAGTAGAAATCAAGAAGTAAATGACTTAACACTACAGCTCAAAGCCCTAGAAAAGGAAGAGCAGACCAACACCAAAAGTAGTAGAATACAGGAAATAGTTAAAATCAGAGCCAAAATCAATGAAATTGAAACAAAAGAAACAATTGGAAAAATTAACAAAATAAATAGTTGGTTCTTTGAAAAAAATTTAAAAAAATTGATAAATCCTTAGACACACTAACAAAGAGAAAGAGGGAGAAAACTCAAATTACTAAAATTCGGAATGAACAGGAAATATTACAACAGACACAAGTGAAATACAAAACATAATTAAAAGCTATTTTGAAAACCTATACTCCAACAAAACAGAAAACCTCAAGGACATCGACAAGTTTCTAGAGACATATGAATTACCTAACTGAATGTAGAGGCCATACACAACTTAAAAAAATCAGTTTCAAGCAATAAAATAGAAGAGGTCATCAAAAACCTACAACAAAGAAAAGTCCGGGACCAGATGGGTTCTCAGCCGAGATTTAGAAAACCTTTAAAGAAGAGCTCATTCCAATACTCCTCAAAGTATTCCATGAAATAGAAGAGGAGGAAACCCTCCCAAACTCTTCTATGAAGTCAATATCACCCAGATACCTAAACCAGACAGAGACACATTGAGGAAAGAAAATTTCAGACCAATATCCTTAATGAACATCGACGCAAAAATTCTCAAGAAAATTTTAGCAAATCGCATACAAATATATATTAAAAAGATAGTGCACCATGATCAAGTGGGTTTTATCCCAGGGATGCAAGGTTGGTTCAACATTCGGAAGTCAATAAATGTCATTCACCATATCAACAGACTTAAAATCAAGAATCACATGATTATTTCAAGAGATGCAGAAACAGCATTCAATAAAATACAGCATCCCTTAATGCTCAAAACACTAGAAAAAATAGGCATAGTGAGAACATTCCTTAACATTGTAAAGACCATCTACACTTAGCCTATGGCTAATATCATTCTAAATGGTGAAAAACTGAAAGCATTCACCCTAAAAACTGGAACAAGACAGGGATGCCATCTTTCACCACTTCAATTCAACATCGTCCTTGAGACTCTAGCCAGAGCAATGAGACAAACCAAAGAAATTAAAGGGATATGAATTGGAAAAGAAAAATTCAAACTATCCCTGTTCACTGATGACATGATTATACATTTAGAGGAACCCGCAAATTCCACCAGAAAACTTTCAGAACTCATAAGTGAATTCAGTAAACTGGCAGGTTACAAGATCAATGCTCATAAATCCAATGCATTTTTATATATAAGTAATGAATCTTCACAAAAAGAAATTAGGAAAACTACCCCATCCACGATAGCATCAAAAAAAAAATAAAGTACTTGGGAATCAATCTCACAAATGAGGTGGGAGACCTCTACAATGAGAACTACAGAACACTAAAGAAAGAAATTAAAGAAAACCTTAGAAGATGGAAAGATCTCCCATATTCCTGGATAGGCAGAATTAATATTGTCAAAATGGCCATACTATCTAAAGTGCTATACAGATTCAATGAAATTTCATTTAAAACCCAATGATGTACCTTAGAGAAATAGAGCAATCAATTACAAAATTCATCTGTAAGAATAAAAAACCTAGAATAGCTAAAGCAATCCTCAGTAGAAAGAGCGAAGCAGGGCATATCACAATACCTGATCTTCAACTCTATTACAAAGCAATAGTAACAAAAATGGCATGGTATTGGTACCAAAATAGACAGGTAGATCAATAGTACAGAATAGAGGACATGGACACAAACCCAAATAAATACAATTTTCTCATACTAGAGAAAGGTGCCAAAAATATGCAATGGATAAAACATAGTCTTTTCAACAAATGATGCTGGGAAAACTGGAAAACCATATGTAACAGAATGAAATTAACCCCTATCTCTCATCCTGCACAAAACTCAACTCAAAATGGATCAAGTACCTCGGAATCAGACCAGAGACCCTACATCTTATAGAACCAAAGTAGGTCCAAACCTTCAACTTGCTGGCTTAGGATCAGACTTCCTTAACAGGACTCCCATAGCACAAGAAATGAAAGTAAGAATCAACAACTGGGATAGATTCAAACTAAAAAGCTTTCTCTCAGCAAAGGAAACTATCAGTATTGTGAAGAGAGAGCCTACAGAGTGGGAGAATATCTTTGCCACGTACTTCAGATAAAGCACTAATTTCCAGAATCTGTAAAGAACTCAAAAACTTTACACCAAGAATACAAATAATCCAATCAATAAATGGGCTAAGAAAATGAACAGACACTTCACAGAAGAAGATGTACAAGCAATAAACAGAAATATAAAAAAAGTTCAACATCTCTAATAATAAGAGAAATGCAAATCAAAACTACCCTAAGATTTCATCTCACCCCAATTAGAATGGCGATTATCAAGAACACAAGCAACAATAGGTTTTGGCGAGGATGTGGGGAAAAAGGTACACTCATACATTGCTGGTGGGTTGCAAATTAGTGCAGCCACTCTGGAAAGTAGTATGGAGATTCCTCAGAATGCTTGGTGATGGTGTGAGGAAGTGGGTCCTTGGGGATGTGATGAAGTAATGAGGCTAGAGCCTTCATCAGTGAAATTTTTGTCCTTATGAACACATACCACAGGCTAGCTGGCTCCTTCCACCATGTGGGGACACAACCAGAAATTCCCATCAATTAGGAATTTCCTCAGCAGCACTGAATCTCCTGGAGCTTTATTCTTCTGCCTTGTGAAAAATGAGTTTATGAGGCTTATAAAGCACCCAGTCTACTATAACTTATTACACTGGCTTGATCAGAGTAAAGTAGTGCACTGCATGCCTATGTCTCACAGGAGAAGATGAGAGGTCCCTTTGTGACAATAATTCCATTCCTGTGGCTCTACCCCATGACCTAATAACCTCCAAGGCTCCACCTCCTATCATCACCTTGGGAGTTTAGGATTTCAAGACACCAATTTTGGGAAGACACAAACATTCAGAACATAGTAAAAAGCAGGGCCCTTCCTTGGTTAAGGGTATCATTGAAATGCCTGGTGCACAGGTGTTAGTGGATCCTCCCCTTCACTTTGTGAATTCTTGAGGTAATGTGTGCCATAATGTGATCCTCAGTAGAGAGTATGTCTTCATATCTGATGGGACATCTGGTGGACAACTTCCCAAGAGTTGAGGACTGAGTGTGACAGCTGAGTGATTATCAGCCCAAACCAGCAAGGATTTTAGGATTGTGAGAGCTGGATCATTCAGAATCAGGTCCAAAGTGGATGAGGAAAGGGTCCCTAGAAGAGGTGAGTGTATCAGCCTTGCCCCTGTTCTCAAGATACCTGCCATGTAAGCCTGTCAGAAGGACATGGAATCTCATACTGGACCCACATGGGAGATGGAGGAGGTTGGCCCTGGATGCACATGAGAGGCTTTGGTTCTGCCCAGGTTCACAATAAGCTACCAAGACATTCAATTCTCTCTTCACACAGGTCCCAGTACTGGGTGAGTAGCCTGGCTCCTGGAAGAAGAATCTGAAACAAATTTCAAGTCCTCTCTGAGTTCTTGTCATTAACCTGTCAAAGAATCCTTCAGTGTATATTAATGGTAGCATCTTTGCACTCAGCAGACTGGTCATTCTGAATCAGAAGTGGACCCTGCTCTTGGGGTCTCCATCCTTGTGACCTCCATTCTAATGGAGAAAGCATGTAACCCATGTGACCCATGCTGTGCTGACAGTAGACATTGCTAATGAATTCTGGCACTCTTTATTGATGAGTCCTGACCAGCAACTGTTACTCCACAATGATGAATATTATTTTAGGTAAGAATTGTGTGCACATTGGACTATAAGATCCTGGAAATCTCACAAGGTTAAGGAATCATTTAGAACCAGAGTAAGATGGTTTATGCTGGGTGGTCAGTCTCTCACCTGTCTCTCAGGCTTGATTTTTGTCTCTTTGATTTAATTCTAAGTTTTTAAAATATAAGTTACTTATACAGGTTAAATATAAACCCATGTTAAAATACACTGAATTCTCATCTCCACCCCTATCTTTTCTAGTCTATTCCTCTAGTCTGCCCCTTCTGAGTATCTGTTTTGTTTCTGGTGCACATTCTAACAATTTTTTCTTCTGGTACGTGGCAAGAATGATTATATATTATTATGTCCCTTCCTTTCTTACCCCAAATGTAGTGGAGTTGTATATCCCATCTGTCCCTTTCATTTAAAAGAACCTGGAAAACACTCCACATGTTCAAAGATCTTAACTTTCTGTGGTGTGAACAGACCAGAGTTGCAACTATTTAGCATGATACACATTAGTGCTGTTTCTGAGCTTCATATCTTACCAAAACTGCTGTAGTGAATAACTCTGAGCATCTATTTTGTAGTTTTGCAAATGCATCTGCAGGGTTCAATCCTGCAAGAAATATTTCTTGATTAATGGTTAAATATGTCTTTGATTGCAAATAACAAAGCCCTATTGGATGGGGCATTACAATATTTTTCTCTCTCCAGCAGGTATAAGAGCTTATGTTTCCTGTAGCCTCTCCAGGAGAGAGTGGGCACATTTTGGAATTTCTGTGTACTATCATAGTGTGCTTTTAATTTCTTCTTTCCTTTCCTGAGAGAATCTTTTTGCTATTTCTGAATTTTTCATTATCCATGTGGTTAATACCATGTCATGGTTACAGAAGGAAACAGTAATGCCCTTAATAAACCCATGACCTGATGACAGACCGAGAGAAATGCTGAAATAAATCATTTCTTCCCAATATGATAATCACCAAGTGAACTTTGGTAATTTGTCTTTCAGTGAATTACTTAATGTAATCTAAGTTCTCAAATCCATGAGCAGAGAGTCATACAAAATGTTTATTATTATTTTGCTGTTCAGGTATTACTTGTGATAACATCTCTCATTTTATGGTTAGAGGTGTATCAATTTACTGACATTTAGAAAGAATCAGAGGCCATGAGTCATAGAAGAAGGACATCCTGGAATACACCCAATAGGAGAAATAAATTTGTTAACAAGTAATACATTGGTATAACTCATGCAGCATAAAGCAATACATATGACCATGTGAGGTCACATTGGGAATAGGAGTGAAACAGAATGATAAGGGAGTAATCAAGGAGAAGTAAAAGACCCACAGAAAGAACAGGTGAACACAAGCTCTGATGTGGGAATTTATGTCTGAATATTGCCAAGAGGGAGCTTCTGGGGTTGAGCATGATGGCATGCAGGACACTCAGCAGGCAAGTGGTACAAATGGAGAAACACCCCCCCCAAAAAAAAAGCCTGTGTAAGGAAATTATTGATTTACATTTGATGTCACACCGCAGATCCTGAGACACAAAATCATCTGTAGCTAGGAATACCATAATTAACAGTCTTCCTAAGTGTATTAGGGCCAAGAGACCAGTGACCAGACTGGTGGACTTGAGCCTGTGCTGGAGAAGGTATGTGAAGTTGTGGAAGGGAAGAAGGATGGTGTTGGCTGAGATCCCAAGGTCAACTTCAGAGAAAAATGCATCTCTTATGCCAGTGGAATCATACAGTTGATTGGTCTTTTTCATCTTTTGAGCTTGGAATCACAGAGTAAATATCTTAGTTAAAAATGATGAGAGTCTTTATTTCAAATAGTACCACCTTCATGAATTTCAGTCTGTACTCTTACCATCAGGAAATATGTGGATTCACCCTAACACAGTGTTTTTGCACTTCAGTTCTCAATATTCTCTTGCACCCTTCAGGTGCTATTTTTTCTAGTTTTAACCAAATCATGTCTGGATTATGTAATGATTGTTGGACTCCCACTGTACATCAGCTTTCCTATACACTCAGAATTACCATACATCATTAAAAATAGTTCTCTCAAAGATAATGTCATCTTGAAGTTTTATGGGGTAATCTGTTGCTTGGTATTCATCTTTCTCTTCCAGATTAAGCACCAGGAATATACAGAAAACTGTACAATTTTTGTTGAATTCAAGTGGGAGGTTTGCATAATAGTGATGAATTCCAACCATCTGAAGAACTGAATCCCAATGGAGTAAGGGCACATAAGTATATCGTTTCAGTGCTGTATTTGTTTTGGTTTATTTCCAGACCTAATACCTTTAATACAGCTGAGCCAACACTGAGAAGCGTGCTCTCTAAGACATATGCTTTGAGTTTACATTTGTGATCTTTCATTGAGTTCAAGTGTGACCTTGATGCTAAATCTGATCATTACATATGAAATTTGTGCAGTCATATTACCTATGCTTTAGAACTATTATTTGTGAGAGGAGATCAAGTATCAAATATGGAAGTGTTTCTGACATATAATTATGTCTATATAAATGTTGGCAATTATATTTTAATTATACAGGTCCTCATTCATGTGACTTGGGTGATTTAACTTACTGTTATTAATCATTACTATCCATGTTGTTGCCTCAAAAAAAAACTCCTTAATGTTAGAACATTTTAGCAATGTGTTTAGAAAACTTCTTGGTGATATTTTAGGACTGTCTTTGAATCCCCAGTATAGCTATCCATCTTATATACATGTTATTGTCATGACCAGAATATTTATCCTAAGTGAACAAAGTCCATCTATGATATTAGTAGGAACATATTCTAATTGTTTACTCCTCAGTTATGTGGAATAAGTGTGGTAATAAAATTTACATTTAAGATAGATTCCAAGTCATTCCATTGTAAAGTTTTAATTAAAGAATAAGAATTTTACTGAACACTAGACTTCCAGAAGAGTTCCAACTGTCATCTGCATGAAGTAAGCAATGCATTTCTCTAGTGCAAAGACCCAAGCCTAAACTTGATACATTAAATTTGATGTCAATCTGATGGAATATTTCCTATACAAGACATGTTTGTGCTTTAAGTCAAGTATCTGAAATAGTGGGTGTGTATTTTAAATGGTTTCCAGTCACACACTGAAAAATACAAGTCATCAGAAAATCATGTGGGTGAGACTAAATTAGTTCATGACTCTTTAGACCATGTAGCTCTATAAGGCCAGGCATTAGGCAAAACCATAAAAGTTAAATATTCATGAACGTGGATACCATTTAAAATTCCATGATGATGTAGGTGCTGGGTTAAAACATTGTACTGTTGATTTTTGTTCATTTGATTTTTAATTATAATCTATGTCTACTTCAATATGAGAACCAAAATTATAATATGTGCAAACAGTGTGAGCAAATTTGGGTAATTTTCAACTTCTGAAATGTTAGCATTTTTATATTTGAAACCTGCAAATATTTCTCTGGCTTTTTGACCTGTATAAGTAGTTATTATAGAGTGTGACAAGGCCGTTGTTCTATACACCCTTAGAGTTACTTTCTGCTCTTCACTGTTTGGGGCACTCCCTACCCATCAACAATCTCATTTTCTTTCTTATAAATCTAGGAAACTTTTATGCTTTTGACTTCTGTGTGATCAAGTTTCAGTGGTTGAGTGCCAATATGCAACACTGGTGGACATTTAAAACTCTCCACCACCACTAGAAAAATACAAAATTATACCCATTTAAAAATTAGGCAAATTGGCAAAATTTTCTGCTTTCATTCATTCAATTTTTTGATGTTGTCTCCAAAGATAAGTCCAGAAAAAATGAATAGAAATTTATAAATAAAGTGTACATGTGTCCAATCTTTTATTGGTCACATTTGATCAACAGAGTTTGTTCTCTAATTTTATGACATCAGCACGTATATAAATGGCATATGTCCTTTTGTATAAATTTATATCACATAAGTGAAAATATTATATATATATTTATAGTACAAGTTTATATACATTCATATTAGCAAGGAATACATTTAAAATTGTTTCAGGATGAGTACAATGGCACATGCCTCTAATTTCAGCAGTTGGAAAGGCTGAGAAAGGAGGATTGGGTTTTCAAAGTCAACCTCAGTAATTTAGTAAAGTCCTAAGCAACTTAGCTTAATCCTTTTACAAAATAAAAAGTAAAAATTGCTGGGAATGTGGCTCATTGGTTAAACACCCAAAAGCACACACACTCTGCCCCTACTCCACTGCATTCCCCCCTATGCACATGAAAGAATAATGTCTCAACCTACCCACCCTCACCTGGCCTCCTTTAACAATCAGTGCTCATTCACATCAGCATCCTGGGTATATCATCACTTATTGCTCACCCCGCCAAGCCACCTTATGATTCTGCCCTGGCTCTGCTACACACCCACCCCAGTGCAAGTGGTTGCTCTGTCCTAGCTCCAGACAACCCTCATTTCTTTGAATAGGACCTTGCTTTTTAAAAATGTGTTGCTAAATTACAAAATTGGTAGAACATGTGCTTGACATGTGCCTGGCTCTGAGTTCCATCACAAGAACCTAATAAAAGAAAATAACCAGGTGTGGGGGCACATGCCTATAATTCCAATGGCTCAGGGGGCTGATTCAGGAGGCTTGCAAGACATAGGCCAGCTTTAGCTACATATGGAGACCCTAAGCAACAGAGTGAGACCCTGTCTTTAAAAAACAAAAAGGTCAGGGTATGGAGGCTCATTGTTAAAATACCCCTGGATTCAGTCCACACCACCAAAAACAATACAAAACCAATTAAGAAAACCAAACATTAACTACATTTCCCAATATTCTTTGCCAGTAGGAGTGGCTATGATTATGTGCTGGCCAATGAGATGTTGTTCAAAGCCCCTGGGCCTCCAACTCTTTGTTTTCCCTTTCTTCCCCTTCCCCTGATAGCTGTCTTGAAAAGGATGGAAGAATGGAAAGCAAGAAGGATCATGGGCATGAAGGCATGCTTGGAAAGCAATGGCAGCCCAGACTACCCACCTCTGGGCTTTTTTGCAGTAAAAGGAAAAAAAATTCAGTATCTGTTGGGTATATTTTTATATTAGAGGAAAAAACAGATGCATTGGATATATTCCTTCTTCCAATTTCTGTTCATCATCATTAGGTTTGGAAAAAATCTTGGCCAAGAAGAACATCAACCTTTGTCAGTAATTTCTTTCTCAGGTCTCTGGTGAAGAAATGGAGGCACCATAGGAAACATGTCCAGTCCCTAATCTGAGCCCTTGGGGCAGAGTCAGCCCTGAATCCTGTCCAGGATCCCTCACCTTCCCCAGAAGGTTCACAGAGAACATGTCTCTTTCCTCTTGATGCCAGCACTGAAGTCCAAAATCTCAGGGCCCCCATGGCTCTCTTGAGCCCTCTATCTATAACAGGTGAACACTGGCCCAAATCTCAATTCCTGCACTGATGGACCATGTGGAAAGTGACTTTGAGCAAGCCTTGCTGTTCCCATTCCTACAGTGGGACTGTACCAACTAAACACTTGAACCTAAATTAATGCAGAAGAAAACAATTTGGGGTCCCAGGACTAGAGGTGAGTGATTTCTCTTCCTACACTTTGACAAAATATCCAAGGGAAGGGAGGTGGCAGGTAAATTTACAGATCTTGGACTAAATACAACAGCCTGAAGGCTAAATGATGGGTGTGGGTAAGAACGAATGTGTGAGGGTCTAACTTTTAGCCTCCACCACAACAGAGGAAAACAAATACTAAAATTGAAAAATGTAATTGAAGACAGTAGATCCACACTTTTTTGGTTCTTTTTGTATCAGTAATTGAACCCAAGGTGCTTCATGACCAAACCACATCTGAATATTTTCAAAAATACTTTAAAATTTATTTTAAGACTGAAATTGTTAATCACAACATTGAGGTGACCTTATATCAAATAGGTGTTTTGGACAAAAAAGAAATGTGTGAAGTAAGCAAATGCTTCTTTTTCACCTGAATTTGTTCATCTTTTCTTAAATTCAGGTGATATACTTTATTTACAAAATTAAATAAGCAATAATAAATATTTGATCTCATTTTAATCAAATTCTTTTCCTTCTTTCTACCCCTGGTCCCTCTCCCATTCTCCCCTCCCTCCCTTCTATGTGGCTAGAAGGACTTCTGGAATGATGTGACCTAATGCTAATTCTGGTGTCTGGGACACTAATGTACTTTTTCTTGCTTCCTGTACTCTCCCAGCTTTGCAGTATTCTGCTGTATACTTTAAATTTTTTATGAAACTATTTAGCATTTTTATAAAACAATGCAATCAGTTTTCCAAAAATATAGGGTTATTTTTGAAGCATCTTGAGCACTGAAAAACATGATGAGAAATGCAACTGGCATAGTGTGGCTGCATGATTTTGAGAGGCCCCCAATGTCTTTGTGAGGACATACATGCTGTTCTTATCTGGAATGTCCATCCTTGGGCCTTTTATGAAGTTCCTGCTCATCCTTCAATACCAAGTTGGATGGGAAGAATCTCAGATGCCTGTACCTAGCCAATCAGGCCCTTTCTCTGGAGACTTCAAATCTGAGCAATGATAAAGGGACAACAGAAATTCCTACAGTGTGCTCACTTTGCAGCAGCATCCAGGGAGGGTTGTGCAGGGTTTTGGGCACTGGGATCACGTTGCATAGCCCAGGTTCTCATTGAACTTTGCCATCTGGTTCCCTTGACCTCTCCAGTGTCCTCTAACTCATTGTTTTTAAAGAACCCAGTTTATTTTCTGCAGCCTGTAACCCAAGTCCCAAAGTGCTGTCTCATCTCCACAGCATTGAGTCAAGCAGTCATAATAAAAGATATTTACACAGAGTTATAAAGAAGCTCTCCTTCCAAGACCCAACCTTGAGAAAGAAGCCCATGATCAGACACCTGGGCTTCCTTATTCTGAAATGCATAGGGTTGGCTGGCCCAGAGAGCACAGATGGCTCTTGTTTGCCAAGGAACTGTGCCTATCTTGTCCTCAAAGGCTAAGAGAAGGTAACAAATGCCACAGAACTAGAGTAGCAGAAGGCCAGGTCCTGTGTAAACATGCTCCTTTAATCCTGCAGGACTTCTCCACATGCAGGGCAGGGTCCTTGCTCTCTTGCTTACCAGTCTTCTCTGCTTTCAGTATCTGCTTGACACACAGATGGTGCTGAAAATGTCCTTGCTCTTATGCTAATCAAGAATTATTATCAGGTGCATTGTGTAAATGGAGAGGCCATGGCTCAAGTGAACAGAGTTGTCCAAGGTCATCCCTTGGGTTGTGGATTCCCAACATGACCAAACTCAAAGTCCAGTTGTCCCTCAGCATGAGAGGTATCTACAACCATGGGCAACACTGTAGGACAACTTTCTTTCATTTTGGAGGGAGTTCTCAAGGAGCAGTGGAGGGGCTGAGCGACCAGGTGATGAGCAGGTGCAGATGTAGGAGCAAGCTTGATTGAAAAGCATGACTGATCAAGACGTGCAGAGCCATTTGGGGTGCTGCTGGATGTAGGTGGAATTGACCCAGTCAGTCCACAAAAAGTCCGGGGCTAAAGGGGAAAACATGTGATACCAGTGTGTTCAATAGGCCAGAAGAGGACAAGCCACTTGGGCAGAATGCAGGGGAGCAAGTGGTTGGAGTCTGGCCTGGTGCCAAGAGCGGTGCAGAGAGGAGCCTGGATGTAGGGTGGAGCCTATGGGAGGAAGTTGAGAGGGCCCAGTGGAGCCACAGTGGTGGGCGGAGCTGGCGAGGCGGAGCAGAGCTGACCAAATGGAGTCAAAGTCTTAGAAGCAGTGGCGAGGCAGGGCTAGGGGAAGCACGTGGGAGGCGCACCCCACCCAAAGATCCTCAGATGAGGTAGGCACTGGAACCAGGAGCCCCGCAGGTGAGTGGAGGGCATTGTGGGTGCATCCACAGGAGGCGAAGGGAGTCCGGAAAGGAGTCATAAATCACCATGAACCCAGCGGGGATGCAGACCCCTCAGATCTTGGGCCAGAAATGTTAGTTCAGGCTGTTCCTTTGGGGCCTCAGTTTTCTCGCTTATACAATTAGGCAACGAGGGGTCTCCAGACTCTAAGGTGAAGCCTTCCTTAGTCCCTCCCTCTCATAGGATGCTGTGAACTTTCCATGTACTCAGGTGCATTGGGGTCAGTGGGGTTCCTGGAAGGGGTCCTAGGGATGTCGCCTTAGACACTTTTTTTGGGGAGCGACCATTGTCCCAGTGTGTTCAGAGAGACTTCTCCTGGCACCTGCTATGTAGACAGTGAGACCTGGAGGTCCAGAGAGGGTAAGCCTTTGGAACAGCTGCTACTTGCTGGATAATGATCTGGATCCCACATTGCACCTCGCTCAGCCACCATTAAGGGCTTCCTGGCACCTGGGCAATGAGAGAAGCACAGATGGGGGGGGCGGACTTGACCCTGCCAGGGATCACCTTGTGGAACTCACTTCATATGTAAAGTAGGGGAAAGAGAGACATCTGCCTCTCAGGTTGTTGTGAAGCCAAGCCCCAGCTTCATGATTCTCTAAAAGGCTGTTTGCCCTGGATGGGGTGGGGAATCTGCATTTTGACAGTGCTCTCATTTAGTTTTATATATGGAAACATACCTCCGTTGTATTTTTTTAAAAAGAACTATTTTGCATGAAGCTCTGCTCTAGGTGAGAGGACATAGACATAAACAAAACAGTCAGGAATCCCTGCTCCCATTCTGGTGTGGGCTGCTGTTCCACTGGTCTGGCCCAAGAATTCAGACAATAAAATAACATGGGGCACTGACCCCTTTAAGTGTCTGATCTAATGTTACCATTCACAGCAAAGTTTCACTTTCTCCTTTATTCTAGTGTACACCCCTTATGTCACTTAGCTCCCGCCAATGCTTTCCTACTCATATGATGAAGGCCTCCTTATGGAACTATCCCTTCCATAGGTTGCAACAGCACTGTCTCACCCCTACCAGTACATACCTCTCTGGTTGATGTGGGTGTTCCCATTGTTAGAAGTACTACCTCCTGATTAGACACTAGATTGCTCCAGAAGTGCACATGAGACTTTTTCTAGATTCCACCAGAGCATCTGCCTACATATTCATTGGCTTGCTTACTGGAAATTTTAGAAAGTCCTTCAAAGCTGCTGTTTTACAGACAAACTTTTTTCTATTTTATGTTTTATATTTTTGGGTACAACTCTTAATGAATTTTATGTATGGAATTAACTGTCCAGCTATGAAAGGGAGTATTATTACATTCAGTACCCACTGCAGTGTTCATTGTCATCAGGAGATGACTATATATATATATATATATATATATATATATATATAGATGAGATGACTATATATATATATATATATAGATGAGATGACTATATATTTATCTATATATATGTATATATATATATAGATAGATAGATAGATATTTTTGTATTTTTTTCTCAAACTTTTATTGAGAAATGAGGTCAGGGTCACAATTCAGTCATGGCTTCTTCCACAGCTGCTCTTCCACAGATGCTATAGGAATCTTTGTTAATGTTGGAGGCATGTTGTGTTCTTTTCTAAGCTTTATTATAAGCCAATACATAGAATATATATGTGTGTATATAGACATATATTTACACACATGTTATTTTGCTTTTATTTACTCATTGGGTATCTGTAGACACCAGTGAAGAATCAGTGGTTTTTGGCAAAAACAGCCTTTAAGTCCCTCTGATATAAGAAGAATTTGTGGCATTTAGCAGAACTTGCCACAATGGGCTTTTGTATCAATCAAACATATATATAGACACACACACGTGTGTGTGTGTGTGTGTGTGTGTGTGTATTACTTTTTCTTTGAGGTGCCCTTGTGCAAGATAGGCAAGCACTCTCCAAAATGAGTGATTTCTTCAGCCCCTTGAATATATATTATATAACATGACAGCATAACTATGTAAGGGAATGAGAGTGGTTGAACCTGATTTATTTATAATTACAGATATTTTATATACATATAAATATATGTAATTGCATAATTTATGTGTATATAATTTTGTACACACACACACATACACATATATGCTTACAATTTTGTCTCTAGAACAAGCAGGGCATGATGATGGATTGTGGTGGGGGAAACAGTCAAAAGACCAATGACAATTTCTGAATTTTTCTCTTGTGAAAACTGGGGAGTTATTATCTTCTGGTGCAGGATGGGTCTGAAAGTTGATATTAGCAGGAAAAGAGTGCTGCTTTTGAGGAAGGCTCTTGTGTTGTTTGCGATGCGTCCTAGATATCCACTTGGGCAGGTCTGAAGGCAAGAGCAGAGGGCTGGGAAGGAGACGGACACTTGGGAGGTAGGGAAGGAGGAGAATGCTTCCTGCCATGAGACTTAGGTGACCTAGGGTGGGGGTGAACATATAAAATCACAGGAACCTTTCTCTGAGCTGGGGACATGTCTATATATAGCAAAGGAGAAGAAGACCATGAAGGAGAGAGAGAGCAGGGGCCTCCAGTTAGGGGGATGGAAACCAGGGAAAAGGAACAACATGGACTTCTGGGAAGACATAATTATGAAAAGAAACACAGGGCCTCTGTACTGAAGACCACTCAGAAGTAAACTAGAGGGTGACCAAGGAGGGACCATTAGATTTAGTGCCATAGATGTTTCTGATGCTCTCAGTGGCACCAGTGTTTACAGGTGGTGGGAATTAAAGACAACTGGATGACATATGGAAGAATAGAAGGTGGCACAGCGAAGGCAACAGCTGGAGAACATTTTTCTGATTTTGGGCAGTGAGCTGAAGGAAGACCCAGCCTGGCATTAGCATTGGTGGTCTGAGATGTGGGGAGGAGGTGACTCCAGAAAGTGCATGTTTCTCTTCATTGTAGTTACAGAAATCTCTTTCTGTAACTATATTTACCAACTGTATAGTAGAGGTTTTTTCCTTTAAAATTTGGAAGCACAATAGTGAATACTGAAATCTGAGATTGGTGCTGGGACAGGTTATGGAGTGAGAGTGGAAGATGGGTAATTAGATGTAATTACTGTGTGCAATGCATTTGGAAATATCAAGCTTGATCCCATTAACATGTGAAATTAGTATGCATAAATTTAAGAACACATGGGACTAATTATTCTCTTCTATCACTGAGTGGTTGACCCTCAACACTAGGGAAGGATACTTTTATCCTCATGCTTTAACTCCTGCTTGTGAAAGTGGTCACTTTTGGTCACCTGTGAAGAGAACTGTATCAGTATTTTCTTATTTATCAGGATGCTCACAATAATGGCCATTACTGGCCACATATTATTATTCTTATATGGTGTTTGGTGGTGGTGGTGGTTAAATAATTTAGGAAGGAATAGGACAGAGATGAAGTGTCTTCTTGTCACAGGATGACATGGTTACCTGATGTTCACTGAAATCCTTGAGATGCTACCATCTGCCCATGATCAAGCTGGTTTTTGCCAGATTTCTCATTTGAGAATATCCTTCTCTTCTCTTTTTTTTTATACTCTCCTTTATGATCAAGCCACTGAATCTGGCCACCCTGAAATGGAGAAGGAGGGGTGCTGTCCACCTACATGGTTTTCATCTCTTCCATTAGATTTTTCTGTTACTTCACTTATTATCTATATAGCCATTTACTTATTTATGTCAGTAAACACATATTCAATTGTTACTTTCAGTTTTATTTCAGTATTAAAACTATTTATTTTACTAATCTTATTCTTTGATGTTTGACTCTTGAAACATCTTATACCTTAGTTCTCAGTTCATTGTCAGATGTCCATACTTAGGACACTTTCCTCCTCCTCCTCACCCCCTCTCCTCTGCCTCCTCATTCTGCTATGTTCAGGCTCATTTTGTATTTCTTCACCAGATCCTAGAATCAGGCATTTCTCCAGGGAAAGAGAGTCCTTATTAATGGTAGCTATTAGGGCCAGCTGTGTAATTTACAGGTCCAATGCAAAATGAAAATGTGGAGCCCTTGTTCACAAAGCAGGTAACCTGTGCCATTAACACCACACAACAGAAATCCATTTCCTCAGTGGTGTCTTCATAGTTCATATGCATTGTATATATCCTTTATTGTCCTTCTCATTACAGAAAAAGGATTTTTAAATTGTTAGCAAGACTTTTAACATTATCTTTAATTATGCAATGTCACTTCTAAATGCAAACTTAAAAGCAAGTCATAGTTTGCACCTTGCACACCCATGTTGAGTTCATTCATACCAGAGCAGTGAAAATGTTACACACAACCAATGTGATTTTTTCCCCTATACCTCAATAACTGCTATGCTGCATCTATTTCCTGACACTCTGACATTTGACACAATTCTGTTGGAGTAGAGGATTCGACACTTGACAGGGTTCTGTTGATAATCCTCCCTCTTGGGTGCCATAGGGATGGCATGTCTCCATGTACAGTTGCTTTTTAATATTAATAATCATTATATCATTAGAAACTTTTTTTTTGCAGTGCTGGGGATTGAACCCAGGGCCTTGTGTTTGCGAGTCAAGCACTCTACCAACTGAGCTATCTCCCTAGCCCTCATTAGAAACTTATTGGAACAACATTGGGAAGGTTTTACTCTATTGGCATACAAAATAGTGCACAATAAAAATTTGGTAGTAATACACAGATAAAATATATGAAAATAAACAATTGTAGCTGTGCTTGAGTTTAAAGGAGCCTGTGATTGCTTCAGTATAATATTAGATGGATAAAGAGGCATTCCTCTGAGCTTGGATGTGGTGTTTAGTCTTTGTTGCTTTCCTAGTTTTAATAATTGATTCTAGAGATACTTTACATAATAACAACATTTAGGTTAGTCATAAATATAATTTGTGCTTTTCCTATGTGTAATCTAATTCTTTGAGAATCAGAGAAAGATTGTAGTCTGCCATTACATGAAATTAGAATAGACTAAATATTAACAATATGTTGATTTCTTTGACCATTAATAATATTGAAAGCTTTTTACTGTTAAACACCAGAGTTCATGGTGGGGGTAGTTTCTCAGAAAATCTAGTGATGTGTTTGTTCTGTAGGTTGAAGACTGGCAGATCATGGTGCCCTCAGTTTAGCTGGGAGACAAGGTTGTTGAGTTTAGCTGGGAGATGAGGTTGTTTTAATCTAGCTGGGAAATAAGGTTGTTTTGGTTTGGGCTGTCATACAGAGAAAACGTGTACTTTGAGAAGAGACATGATTGTACTTTTGAAGGTTTTTTTATTTTAAATAACCATAAAATGATATAATCATTACTAAAGAAAATACCTATAAAAATGCTCACAGAAAAAATAAAAAGAGGTTCAACCTCAGAACACTTGGTGTCTCTGTGTGATGTTTCTCCACCATGCCAATGCCTACCATCCACCTAGGAACCCCGACCCCTGCTAGGCTGGACCCTGGCACTGCTAACACATTTTTCCATTGGTTTGAAAATCAGTTAGAAGGAACTGAAAAAAAGACAACTGTATTGCCCTGGATTCCCTTTCCTTTCACATCCTCAGCTAGATAGGGGGCTAACACAGTGAAGTACCATGAGTGACAAAGGATAAGAGAGGTGTCCTTGGTCTTAGAAAAAATTCACTGCCTTCTTTCTGCACTTGAATGTAATTCTGATTGGAACCCAAAGAGTGGCCTTCTTGAGCTTCAGTGCTCTCCCTCTGTGTACTTACATATGGATAGGATACATTTACCTTGTACTAACTCTCTCAGCTCCTATATTTCATCACTCCCTGGACTTCTTTGCTGTTAGGATTTAAAACTCTTCAATGTGCATGAGATGACTTGATGGAGTATACATGCAGGTTACATATGTGTAATGTCTTCATACATGTGGTCCATATTCTTTTTGAAATTCACCTAGAAAACTTAAGTACTAAGATACAATTAATAAATATTATGATAGCCAGAGCACAGTATTTAGCAAGGACAGGGCTATGTTGAGCAGGGATCTGAATTGTGTTGGTGGAACACCCATGAACCTATTCCTTTTTGGCCTGCCTTCCTCCTCCTCCTCCTTCTCCTTTTGTCTTTCCTTCTCTGTCTTTCACTCTCACTCATACTTTATTTTTCACTTTCTCTCTCCCTCCCTTCCTCCCTCCCTTCCTCTCTCCATTCCTCTTTCCCATCCCTTTCTTTCTTCCATAGTCATGAGAATGCTAAGTAGGATATCTTTACTCTTAAAAATTTTATAACTCTGCATTATAGTATTGTAAACAATAAGTACAGAATTGTGCAAAAATAGAATTTGTTTATCCACTGAATAAGTGCACCTCACTTTATTCTAACCCCATTCCTTGACAACCAACATGTTACTTTCTGTGTGTGTGTGTATGTGTGTGTGTGTGTGTATTTCTTGGTACCAGGAGTTGAACCCAGTGGAACTTAACACTGGGCCATATCTCCAGTCCTTTTTTGTGTTTTATTAGAGACAAAGTGTCACAAAGTTTCTTCAGGCCTTGATAAGGTTCTGAGGTTGTCTCTGAACACAGTATTGACATGTTTCAGTTTCCCAGCCTCTGGGATGTTTCACTGAATTTGACTATTATAAATACCTTAGGTAAGTAGTATCATGCAGTATTTGTTCTTCACTTAGCATAATTCCAAACTTTTTAATATTATCATAAATGCCAGGATTTATTTGTTTTTTTCAGAACTAAATATTACACTCCTTTAATTATTCATGTATTGTGGACATGAACTGTTTTTATATCTTGGCTCTTGTACAGGATACTGTTATCAGCATGCAAGTGGTAACATCTCCTAGAGATCTTGATTTCAGTTCATTTGTATATGTACCCAGAAAAGAGGTGGTGGTAATATCTAGTTGTTCTGCTTTTTATTTTTGGTGCAAATTCCATGCTGGTTTCCATAATTGTAGTAGCATTTTACAGTCCCCTGGTAACATGAGCATAACAGTTTCTCCATATCTTCTGAAGTCATTCTGTTTTCACTTTTGTTGATAATTGTCATTCTAACAAGTGTGTGGCAATTGATCATACTGGCTTTCTTTTTAGTGATTCTTATTGAGACATTAACAAGTGTATATATTCATGGGTAGGAGCCATGTACATTTCAAATGCAGTGTGAAATTATTGAATTAACTGGAATGTTTATTGTGGTTTTGATTTGTATTTCTTTGATGATTAGTTGATAAAGATCATCTACTATTGCCTGTGGACCATTTGTATGTCTTCATTGGAGAAATATGTTTGGATCCTTTGCTGTATTGTTTCAATTTTTGCTTTGGTCCGGGGGTTGAGCACCCAGGGCGCTTATCCACTGTCACATTCCGAGCAAATTTTATATTTGATTTTGAGACAGGCTCTCTCTCAGTTTCTTAGAGCTTAACTAAATGACTGAGGCTGGCTTTGAACTTGTGATCCCCCACCTCAGCCTCCTGGACCACTGGATTCCAGGTGTGTGCCTCTGTGCTTATGGGGATTGTGAAGATGAACTGGAAGGAGCAGTGAGGAGAAGAGGCAGAAGATTCCTGGCTGGAGGTAAAGCAGGGTCAAGAAGGATGGAGAGATTCACCTACTAGGTTCTATGCACAGGGAGCAGCACTAGTTGGGCAGCTAACTGGCATTTACCCACTCTGCACAAATGGGAAGAAGTCACACAGGGGTCCATTAATTTGGAACTGCAGTGTGATGAATAAAGTGGGCTGTGTTCTGTGGTACAGTAGAATGGAAACTTCAGGAATTCAAGTGCTGACAGGCTGTGGCTTTCGGGGCTGACACACAGCAGTTCTGCTTATGGACATTTCACCTTGGAGGCTGCAGCGACTGCAAGTGTCTGTGACAAGAGGATCACAGTAGAATAAGCATGGTACCCTCACTGTGACCTCTGACAATCACATACTATTGTCATTATGGCCCCTGTGTTGAAAAAATATTCTAATTGTTGCTTCTCACACTCATAATACCCTCATTCTGACCTCTGACACTCACGTACTATCCTCTTTGTGGCCTGTTATATACACACAAAACCTAATTCTTACCTCTGTATCTCATGTAACATCCTCACTATGTATGGCCTCTGAGGCTCACCTAACATCATCACTTAGGTATCTTACATTCATATAGCATCCTTACTGTGGCATCTAACACTCCCATAATACCCTCATCATTACCTCTCATATTCACATAATATATTAACTGTGATCTCTGACCTTCATGTAATATCTTTAGCCTCTGACATGCACATCATATCCCCAATAAGGCCCATGACATTGACAAAATATCTGTAGTAATAACTCTGTCACACATCTAATATCTTGACTTGACCCCTAATACTCATTATATCTTCACTAGGATACTCACATACTATCCTCACTTTGACCACTGACACTCATAATACTCTCACTGTGACCTCTGACATTCACATAATACCCTCCTGTATCTTTGGCACTTAATATCATTACTGTGACCTATGATAGTCAAAAATTACCCTCACTCTGACCTCTGATGGTAACATGCAATTTGTGTGACCTCTGACAACCACAAATACCCTCACTGTGGCCTGTGGTACAGAACACCCTAAATGTTTCCTCTTTAATTCACATAATACCCTCATGATGTAACCTGACACTCACTGAATATCATCACTGTTTTATCTGGCATTCACTTATTCTACTCATTGTAGCTGCTGAATATCACGTAATACCATCATTCTGGCCACTGACACTCACATAATATCCTAACTGTGGCACCTGACACTCTCATGATAACCCTGATATGATCTCCCATATTTACTCAATATCTTAAATGTGCCCCTCTCTGTCCTTCATATATCCTCACAGTGGCCTCTGACACACACATAATATTTCCAGTATAGTCCCTGACATTGGCAAAATGTCCTAAGTGAGGCCTCAATCACTCACATAATATTCTCACTGCAACCTCTGTCAGTTACATAATATCCTCTGTATTGACTTTGACACTCACTTGGACTCTGATATTCACATACTATCTTCAAACTGTGGCTCTTGACACTCATATAATAGCCTCAGTGTGGCTTTGACACTCATATAATGGCCTCACTGTGAACTCTTAAACTCATGATATCTGAATTGTGATGTCTGACACTAAATAAATATCCTCAATGGGGCCTTTGACCTTCATGTACTACCCTCAGATTTACCCTTGGTATTCACATATTACCATCACTGTATCCTCTTACATTTTTATAATATCCTCTCCATTGCCCTGAAGTTTACATAATACCATCACATGACCTCTAACACTCACAAAATACCTTATTGTGGCTCCAGTTTTGAAACAATATCCCCACTGTACCCAGAAACATTGACGAATACCTGTGATCCCTGACTGTCACATAATACCCTAACTTGTTCTCTGATACTCATATAACACCCTTCCTTGACCTGTGACACTAGCATGATATCCTTACTGCATTCTCAGACACTCATACAATATCCTCACCCCAGCCTCCAGTACTTACATGTCACTCACTGTAATGTGATACACAGTTCCTTTATGGTGACTTCTGACCTTCACATAATATCCTTGCTATGCCTCTGGTAGTCAAATAATATTCACATATGGCTCCTGATATTCAAATAGTATACTTACTTGACCTCTAACATTTACTTAACAGCCTCCATGTGGTCTCTGACATTGACATATTATCACCACTTGGTCTCTGACACTTTTATAATATCCTCACTGTGGTCTCTGAAACTATATAATATCAATAATGGCCTCTGACATGTTATATAATCACTTGACCTCTTACACTCATACAATATTCTTACTGTGGCTTCAGATATTAATTCAATATCATTAATGTAGCCTTTGTTCCTCACCTACTATCCTCATTGTGCACCATGAGACTCACATAGTACCCTCACTGTGACCTCTGACATTGTCTTTATATCCTCAATGGTCCTTTGACACCAGCATAATAACCTCGCTCTCGCCCCTGACATTCACATAATATCCTCACTGTGACTTCAGGCATTCACATCATATCTTCACTGTTGTCCTGGATGTGGACAAAATATTCTAAATGTGGCCTCTGACATTCATAAAAAAAACCTCAATGTGGCCAAAGATGTTGAAAGAATTTCATAAGTGTGACCTCTGACTCTCACATAATACCCTCACTCTGTCCTTCAACACACACATAATATCCACAGTTGGTCTCTGCCACTAACCTGATATCCACACTGTGTCATCTGACACTCACATAATATCCTCATTTTCACCTCTGATAGTCACATAAAATTCTGACTCTGACCCCTGAATCTCACATCATGTCTTCATTGGCATCTAACCCTCACATAATATCCTCACTTGGCCTCTGTCATTCATATATTATCAGCACTTTGGTCTCTGACACTCAGTATATATTCCCAATTGCCTTTGTCACTCATATAACAAATCACAATGTCACCATAGCCCCTAGCATTCACAGGATATCCTCACTGGGACCTCTGAGACTCTTAATAACCTCACTATGACCTCTTATACTCAGTACCCTCTCTGTGACCTGAAACACATAATATCTTTACTGTAGTACAGGAAATTGATGAAATATTGTAAATGTGAATCATGACATTCAACTAATACCTTCACATTGACCACTGGCACATAGTATTCTTGCAGGGCCTCTGACACATAATATCCAGATAGGATCAGAACCCATGGAATCTATGTCTAGTACAAATGTCATAATTTTTTATATTCTGTGTTACTTTAGAAATGAACAAGTGATAGTAATCAAGGCATTGAGACTTAACAACTCATTAGCCCTTTATCACATTCTAGCTTATCACTGCACAGGCCTGCAGACAAACCTATGCAGCGATGTGAATAGGAGAAAGAGCTGGGAGTACTGAGATCATAAGCCACATCTTCTGCATGTTTCTCACCATAAGGCCCAGAACCACGCTGATGATACTGCGCCATCATGTGGAGCCTAGGACTCAGAAAATTCTTTTTAATCTATCTAAATGCAACTTCTACAAATTCATTTTGAACCTGTCAATAGACAACCAGAATGTCCAAGAATCAATTTTTCCCTCCTGATGTCTATTTCCTCATCTATAAAACAGAAGATAATGAAGTATAACTCTGTCACTGAGATAGAGTGTGATTTTTTCCACATTTTTTATTCGTGTTTATGGCTGTATATAATGGTGGAATATGTTGCTATATATTTGTGCATGCAATCAATATAACACTATAATTTTGCCAGTATTATTCACCCACAGGACCCTTCTCCCTCCCCTCACCCTGTTCCTTTCCACACTTCTACTAATCTTTCTGTTTATGAGATGCCCCTGCAACTTTCATAACCGTCTTTCTTTCTAGCTATCATATATGAAGGAAAACACATGATTCTGACCTTCTTATATGGCATACTTCACATAACATTCTCACATTCCATCCATTTTCCTGAAAATGACATAATTTCTTTCTTCTTTATTGCTAAATGCAAATCTATTGTTTACAGATATCACATTTTTATCCATTAATTTGTTGATAGACACCTAAACTCATTCCATAATTTGCCTCTTGTGAATTGTGCTCCTATAAACATGGCTATGAGTGTAGCACTATGACATAATAATTTTAATTGTTTTGGATAAATACTGAGGAGATGTGTAACTGGGTCATCTGGTGGTTCTATGTCCAGGCTTTTAGGAAACCTCCATCCTTATTTCCACAGTGGTTGTACTAATTAAAAATCCCACTGACAGTGTAAAGTGTTTGTTAATCTCCTCATCCTCTCCAGCATTTACTATTTTTTAAAATTTATTTGTTCTTTTTAGTTATGCATGATAGTAGAATGTATATTGACATGTCATACATATATGGAGTGTAACTTCCAAATTCTGTGATTGTACATGATGTGGGGTTTCACTGGTTTTGTATTCATATATGCACATGGGAAAGTTCTATGATTCATTCTAATATCTTAGCCATTCCCTTCCCTCCTCCCTCTTCCCAAATTGGTGAACCTGCCTTTCTCTCTGCCCTGGACCTATTGTGAGTCAGTACCACATATCAGAACATTTGGCCTCTTCTCTCTTGGAATTGGCTTATTTCACTTAGCATGATAATCATCAGTTTCATCCATTTATCTGCACATGCCATGATTTTTTTCTTGGTCTGAATGATGTTCCATTGTGTATATATACCACATTTTCTTTATCCATTCATCTATTGAAGGGTAGCTAGGTTGGTTCAATAATTTAGCTATTGTGTATTTAGCTACTATAAACATAACATCTATGTGACTGTGTCACTGTAGTATGCTGATTTTTAAGTCCTTTGGGTATAAACCAAGTGTGATATAAGTGGGTCAAATGGTAGATTCATTCCAAATTTTTTGAGAAATATTCTACTTCTTCCTAAAGGGGTTTGTTGTCCCACCAGTGTTTACCCATTTTTGCAAGCAAATATATAGTATTCTTGAAGGACTATCAAAAAAATATTTCTACAAGACAGTTCCCCAAGAAAAATGGAGGGACAGTATGCCTTGGGTGCAGGGAGGGTAAATTGGTCAAACTTTAAACCTCTCCCAGTAAATCCTTTCCTAATAACAATGGGTACTGAAGGAAAGGGGCAGATCCTGAATGCTGGGCCCTAAATTTTGACCTTACCCTGTTGCAAATTAGCCCTAAATGGAGGCACAGCAAATATTGAAGCTCTGGGAAGCAGTGAATTGCAGAGAAAGTAAAATCATGGTCAAGACTGAAGTGCTCATCCCTCGGGATCTGGACTTCTCTCTCCCTGGATAGTAGTGAATTTCAACCTTTTGACTACTGCTTTTCTAAGTTAGTTTTAACCTGTATAGCTAGCCCCTGACTGTCAAAAGTGCATGTTCACAATCTCCAATGAAACTGTAAAACCCAGACTCCTTTTGTAACTCCTCCATATCCAGAAAATTGGCCCTCATATGCCTGATTGATGGACTTTGCTGCAGAATAAAGGAAAGCTCACTGACCCAAGATTTGCTTCCTGTCTCCTGCCTCTGTCATTTGTGGGTCATGAACTTTCATAATCCTTCAAGTATGCTATATATTTGCTTGCAAAAATGAGTATTAAGATAGGCTACTTAATTGTCAGACAATGACTGTAATGGGCCCCCAAAATGCTTTATTTTTTAGTGTAAAGGTATTCTGTGAGTTTAAGCATTTAATTCAGTACTTTGTCCCAGAGTGGCAGGAATATGGAAATTAATGGTTAGAAAAATTCAAACTTAAGGATTAAAAGCACACAGTCAAGTATATAGTCTTGTGCCTTGGTACCTTCACATCTGTACAGAAGAGATTCTAACAATTAGTCCAATTAACATCAGATTCTTTTTGATGTCTGTTCAGCAAGGACTCTGTTAAATGATTATTTTATTAAAACATCATCTTTTTCTTAGTTTTATATCCACAGGTGACCCATTTTACTAGACTATTTCCCAAGAAAAAATCTATAGGATCAACACAATATTACCCACATCTTAAAGATTCAGATACAAATAAAACATCATAGAGGTAGACAAAGAAGATTCCACAAACTGTGTCCATTAGGTGGAAGTCTTTAAAACAGACCAGATGGGGAAAATCACCCCAAGTTTCCAACTCCCACTTAACCATAACTTCTATACCAGTGGTACCACAAATGTTCTGAGGAACAGGGATCAAATGTGTAGAATCAGGGTCTGAATATGTATAAGAAAAATGTGGCTCAGTTCAGGTCCCAAGGTAGCTCAGACCCTTGAATTCATGGGAGCAAGCACTCTGGGGTGCTTGGTCTGAGTCTTGGCCCAAAGGATGCACCAAGAAAGCCACTCCAGCCACAGGAACTCACACAAGAGATTCTGTTAGTGATACCGCCGTTTACTGGTGACGAGTTCTGCTTCTTCTAATGTTGAAGATTAAGCACTAGAGAAGCACGCCAAGGCAAGCATATTAAGCAGGTTTATTTAAAGGGAATAATACAGACTTCTCCCGGCAGGGAGAAGGGGGCCATGGCTGATGTTCTAAAGTTCCAAGAAGTGAGCACACCCTGCATCTTTTATAGGTTAAAGTCTCTTTTGTTCTCCAGTTCTTTCCCCCCTTATCTCTCTCTCCTTCCTGCCTACGTGACTAGGCCTGGTTTTGCATTAAGTGAGAAGCCATGGGCAGGGGGAGGGCCAAGGTGATTCAGGCAGATAAGGGCCCAGGGGGCATTAATTAGCAGCTCCTTGTTTGCAGTCCTTGATAAAGGCAGGTAAATTTGGTAATCAATGGGCTCCGGAGATCTTTGACATTCCATTCTTCCAGGGGCAGTCTCCAACTTCCAAAGGCAGATGGCTTCATGGCTTCATTTCCTCGAATTGACCCGATTCCCTATTTCTACACTAACTACCTGTCCTTAATTCTGGCTTCATTCCCCCCTTTAGCTATAGGAACTCCTAACTGCTTTAAGGAAAAGGGGGCGTCGGTCATTCTGGCTGCTTCGAAGCTGAAAGGGGGCAGCGAGGGGTAAAGCAGTTTGGAGTTCCTTTTTTTAAAAATCGGGTCAATCGAGGGGTCCAAGGTAGAAGTCTGGTTGGGGAAGAGCAGGTTGTAAAGTCATCTGGGGGTGGGTGCTTCTATGATAGAAGAACAAAAAGACATGAGTACTGAAATGAGATTAGTACAAAGTAAATGTTGCAGCATCTGGAACATGCCACTGAGTATCATGAAAATGACAGAAGTCAATCTCGCACCAGGCGGTGGAAGAACTGAGAAATTGTTCCCATAACTAGGCCTAGCAAAGGCTGGAAAGGACAAGGCCTTTATTTGGGAACTTTAACATTGTCCAGGTTATCAGGAATGTAAACACAACATTTAACTCTTAATGTCATAGATGTCCCCAGAAAATATAGTTAAGCTACTTAATGTCACTTGATTCTTGTAAAATATCCCTTTATTGGTATAACCTGTGTTTAGTAGAGATCTCTATACTTCCGTTACTTAGGGCTAGATAATCATACGAGCAAACATAGATTAAGTCTACCTGTGTAGCTTAGGAAGGTCTGCAGACCTTAAACTGACTAAAAACTTCTGGAAGTTTCTCTTGAGAGTTTTCAGGCACATTTGCTGAAGGATCTTTTATTTGTAGCTTCCAGTCTCTATTCTAGTGGGCTAATACAAGTGTACATCTTAAGTTACATTTAACTATTATTTCTTTTAAATGCCCAAGAATGGCTATATTTTGGTTTTAACTGTTTTGCTGGGTGTCTAAGATCAAGCTGGTCAAATTGACCTGGTTCCTGTCTTGTTAAAGAGTCATCTGAGTTCCCACAGGGGCCACTTGTAGAGAACTTAAGAGCAGCTTCTTAGCTCTACCAGTGCTATTGGTTAGGTAGGGTCTCCTTGATGAGGTGACTTCCTTTGGAAGCATAAAGGGATGTCTCCCTTTTTCCATGACCCTCCTTTGCAGCAGATGCACTGAGTGATTTTTCATCCTCTAGTCTCAGCAATCTCCTTGATCAGGAGGTTGTGTGACCCAGAATTGCAGCACTCCTTAGAAAAGTCCTCTTATTCCCTGGGTTCAGGCTGACTGAGGGCAGAAGATCCAAATACTGATCTATCTTGCCTTCTGTATTTAATTCCAATCTCTAAGTTTGATCTTAATCATCCAGCAAGTCAGTCTCACCAGTCATAAAGTAAGAGTACTGGGCTTTAACTTCAATGTCCTTAACTTTGCAGTTATTTACCCTTTTATCTAACTGGAGTCTGCATTAGTACTGGAAGTTACTACTATCTGTTCTGGTGATGGCTTATTATCACGAGTTACCTAGGTTGCGTGTTCTTGAAGCACCTACTTCTGCAAAACATTAACAGGTAACAATTTTACAAAATGAAATTAGCAAGAGTAAAAATATATTCTGCTTGTATAATAGCTATCTTGAATTTTGACTGAGAACCACATTATATTCCCTATTTGAGATCATATAATTTTAAATAAGCTGAAGTCTGACTTATTTTGGAGTCACTCTAACATGCAGTAAGGTGGGAAGCAGAGCCTTATCTCAGGTAAGGCGTGGCTCTTCACAGATCTTAAGTGTTCTTATTCTGATGTTGATTTTTGCTTCTTCCTTTAATATCATTAAGTAGTTTACATATACTGTTTCCTGAGTCTATATAAACTTTATAATTAACACAATTTAACATTGTATCTAAAACATGAATCAAAGAAAGGCTGAGAGAGCTTTTAACTTTCCTTTTGTGTGTCAAAGTGGCAAAATATTTTCATGTTTCACAAAATTAACCTTTAAACAAGTCAGGCTCTAATGTTTAGAAATACATTTACATTTGAAATTCTTTATCTCAGTGTAAAATGTAACCAATTTTACATATACCCTATTGATAACAGGTCCTATAATAGAACATTAAATGATAGAAATTAATCCCCAATGAAATTTACTCTTTATAAGCTTAAAATTACCATTACAGACAAGTTTAATCTGGAGAATAGCAGCTGGATAAATTCCCTGCTTTAAAACTTGTATACCTGAAAAATATGAACACATTTAATATACAACTAGTGACCATTTCACAATTACATTGACACTTTTATCTTACCAAATTTAGTTTTTTAAGAAAAATGTAGACTCTGTAACACAGTACAATACTCTAACAGTTGTTTAACCATAATTGTATACACCCCAATTTTTAAGACTAATTGTTCTAAAGAATAAAACTTAATAGACACAAAATTAAGAGTAAATTAGTGTTTCTAAGAAATCCTTGTTATTTTACCATATAGATTAAACTTTGGTTTATATCAGAACATTAGTATTTCACCTTAGTAAAAACCTTAAATAGCTTTAGCTGTTTCACATACAACCAACTTAGTTTCACACAAACTTGTTGAAACTTGCCCTTTACTTACACAGACTTTCTTAGCACTTACTTAGACCCTCATGTATTTCATCACACAGAAACATTTCCTTTTCCCTTTTACTAAATATATTTCCATACCCAGAACCTTTTATTTTTTCTTTCCTATTTGTTGACCCTTTTTTGTTCATATTCTGAAACAACTCTTATGAAATTTCTGAATTTAGATAAATTGCTCTATTTTAATAAGATTAAATATTTTGTTGTTTATAGTACTCTAATTGAAACACAGTTGAAACTTTTGGGACCCTTTGTATATAGAATTGCACTTGTAAGGACATAACTCTTAGTAACTGTTTTTAGTTTAGTGATGACACAAAGCAAGTTTAAACCCTTTTATTTACCAACCTAACCTATGAAAACACCAATAATATTTAAGTATGTTACCCCATGGAATTTAAGGAGTTAAGAGTACTTGATGTTATTTAACAATTAGCATTTTAACTTTGCAAATTAATCAGATGTCTCTACAAACACATTTGAGTAATCCCATACATGTTAACTCTAATTCACTTATTCTGTAAAAACCAAGAAATCAGACAAGTGTCCTGAACAGTATTTGCTGTCTCTTTCCTGTTGAAGAAAAGTATTAGAAACAATTGATATTAGACATTTTATTAACATCAATATTTTATTAGCTTAACCACCTAGAGACTTGCGAGTTATTTTCAAAGACATTTTACTTTCATTACCCAATTTGAATTGAATCTTTAAATCATGTGAATTAAAAGTATTTGGATCCATTTTTAAATTTTAATTTTAGGAGCGCTCAGTTTTGATACAGACAACACCAGACAGCACGACATACAAATAACACAAAATCAAAGGCCTTGTAACTTTATAGGTGAATCTCCATTGCAATGTAACAGATGTTCAAAAGCTGTAGTTGAATAAAAAAATAGAGCTTATCAAAAAAATCATGAGCTCAAAAAATATACAGAATTAAAAAAAAAACAAGAGTCCTGGAAAAATGATACGGCCGTTAATTACTTTAGTAAGGCACCATAAAATTTACTTTTGCTGGAGTTTAAGTAAGGCTCTTTTTTACCTTTTTTTTCTTGGGTTTGAGACCGGTCTCCTGCTGAGTCTTTGGGCTTCTTTTATTTACATTTCAATGTAAGCCTTGACTGAGATCTGGAAGGACCTAACAGGTTTTAACAGAAACTTTGTGCCTAGGGCATTTTAGTCATTTCATTAGGACAGGTTGGATGTCAAAGAAAATTATGAGACCTTATTTTCCATTTCTTTTGAGAATGAAGCTACTTTGCTAAGTTCCTCACTGAGATATGCCATTGGTTATTGAGTTGCCTATGGCTGTCTATCCAGGATTTATTTTCCCCTTTTGTGACAAACAGGTTAAATCTTGCTTCATAGGTAAGCTGAGGACAGGAGCTTGAAGTAAGGCCCCTTCCTGGGGCAGAATATTGTCCTATGGTGGCTATTTCCTGTAGTTGAACCTGTTGATGACATAATTAAGCTTTATTTTTTGAGATCTTTTAATTTCTATTAGCTAAGAAGTTTAGGAGTTCTGCAATGGACTTTTGATATTCCTCCTGGGTGGAGGCACATAAAGGATGTACTTTACTTACAGGAGAACAATCACAGAATGTTTTATCTCTGAATTTTGTTAAGTCCTTAGCTAAGGTTTGTCCGGAACAGGTGAGGGCCATCTAAATCCTGAGGCAATACTGTCTAGGTTAGTTGAGATACAGTATCTGGTTACTCAAAGGCAAACAAATTGCTATTCAGAGTCTAGCATAAACAGGAAAAACCATCTTTTAAATCTAACAGTAAACCAAGCAGCAGTTGGAATCCAAGATAAAAGTGTATGAATTAAGAACTACAGGGTGGGGGAAATTACTGCTTCATTATTCTAAGGTCTTGGACTACGAAGTTTTCTTTTTAACTCCTAAATGAGCAAATTGCATGGGCTATTGCAAGGCATTAAAAGTTTCTATCAGTTTGAATGATCTTTAATAAGTCCTTTTTCTTGCCTACATGTTCTCTTTTCTTTCCTTTGATGTCTATTAAAAATGGAAGATGCAAGTTGGAGAAGATCATCTGAGGATTGATCAGGGCCACGTGACAATTTTGAAATTTCCTCTAAATATTTGGGGCTGACTAAATGATAAATTTACACTTTAAAAGTAGGTGGCCCTTTATGGATTCAGGATTCAGAGTGGTGTGCTTTCTTATTGCTTTCCTAAGTCTCTCCATGAAAATAGCAGGACTTTCCTGAAGGCTGCATAATAGTTTTTTTACGCATCCTACTCATTATTTGAATCCCAGTTAGGATGGTTTCTGGGAACTGCCTGTGCTCTAGATGGTTAATAGTGAAAGGCCCCAGCTCTTTGTCTTAAACCCATGACCTAGGACACTCTACCAAACCCCCCCCCCGGGAAGGTTGCACGGCCTACCTGGAGGTCGTTAAACTGATAACTAGGTTAAGAAAGAATAGGGCGGTTGGGAAAGCATAGATCATCGGGTCCCAGGGAGTGCCTGAACAATCAGGAACTGATAAGCGGGAACCAGGAACCATAAAAATACCAAGAATACCAAGTAATAATTGTGGATTTTTTTGGGATATAATAACCTTACCCTTCAAGTAACCTATGTGCTGTGTACGTGCTGGATTCAAAATAACCAATAGGAAACCTGTTGCTTACCGCGCGCTGCGAAACCTGCCCCTTTACCCTATAAAAAACCTGTACCCCAAAGCCCGGTGTGCCAGTTCACCGAAGCTCTGGCTGAGGTTTTACTGAGCACCCGCAGGCGCCTGTGTAACCAATAAACTGCCTCTTGCTTTTGCAGCCAGTGATTACGTGAGTTCTTCCTTGGACAGGGGGGCTTAGGGTCTTTCATTTGGAGGTCCCACCGAGATATCCCCTCGACACCCCGAACCCCTGCCCGAGGAACCTCTGGGAGGTGAGTTAAGCTGGCCAGCAGGGGGTTATTGTCTGTCTTTGTCTGTCTTGTGTAGTTGCTTTGTCTTGTTAGTTCTGAAGCGCAGCGATTGTACTTTGTAGGGGCACGCATGTTCCATTTGTAGTTTGGGCAGTCTGAGAAGGAGTTGACGAACTCTGACTTCTCTCCTGCTACCCTGGGAGACGTCCTAGGGGTTTTGGTGCCCGATCCGTCGGGACTTGTTTGGTGCTCGATTCGTCGGGACTTGTTTTTGGCCGGAGGGGCTTGCACTCTCCGACCAAGACGCGCAGCGCTTGTAATCTGTTGTCTGGTCTATGTTTTCTTGTGTCCTGTACCTGTTTCTTAAATTCCTTTTTTTTACCAGCAAGACAGAAATGGGGAAATCCATGGTGACCCCTCTGAGTCTCACCCTCGATCCTACAGACCTAGGTTAATGATTTTTGATCAGTTCTTTTTATCCAACTCGAGTTATTTTTAAACATCTGCTACATTGCAATGGAGATGAATATTACAAGGCCTTTAGTTTTGTGTTAAATATAAGCGCGCATAAAAATTAAATTTTTTAAAATGGATTCAAATACTTTTAATTCACGTGATTTAAAGGTTCAATTCAAATTGGGTAAACTAATGAAAGTAAAATGTCTTTGAAAATAACTCACAAGTCCCTAGGTGGTCAAGCAAATAAAATATTGATGTTAATAAAATGTCTAGTATCAATTGTTCCTAGGACTTTTCTTCAACAGGAAAGAGACAGCAAATACTGTTCAGGACACTTGCCTGCTTTCTTGGTTTTTACAGAATAAGTGAATTAGAGTTAACATGTATGGGACTACTCAAATGTGTTTGTTGGTGACATCTGATTAATTTGCAAAGTTAAAATGCTAATTGTTAAATAACATCAAGTACTCTTAACTCCTTAAATTCCATGGGGTATCATACTCAAACATTATTGGTGTTTTCATAGGTTAGTAAATAAAAGGGTTTAAACTTGCTTTGTGTCATCACTAAACTAAAAACAAAGTTACTAAGAGTTATGTCCTAACAAGTGCAATTCTATATACAAAGGGTCCCAAAAGTTTCAACTGTGTTTCAATTAGAGTACTATAAACAACAAACTATTTAATCTTATTAAAATAGAGCAATTTATCTAAATTCAGCAATTTCATAAGAGTTGTTTCAGAATGTGAACAAAAAGGGGTCAACAAATAGGAAAAAGAAAATAAAAGGTTCTGGGTATGGAAATATATTTAGTAAAAGGAAAAAGGAAATGTTTCTGGGTAAGAAAGTGCTTGTATGATGAAATACATGAGGGTCTAAGTAAGTGCTAAGAAAGTCTGTGTATGTAAAGGGCAAGTTTCAACAAGTTTGCGTGTAACTAAGTTGGTTGTATGTATGTGAGACAGCTAAAGCTATTTAAGGTTTTTCCTAAGGTGAAATACTAATGTTCTGATATAAACCAAAGTTTAATCTATATGGTAAAATAACAAGGATTTCTTAGAAACACTAATTTACTCTTAACTTTGTGTCTATTAAGTTTTATTCTTTAGAACAATTAGTCTTAAAAATTGGGGTGTATACAATTATGGTTAAACAACTGTTAAAGTATTGTACTGTGTTACAGAGTCTAAATTTTTCTTTAAAAAACTAAATTTGGTAAGAAAAAAAGTGTCAAGGTAATTGTAAAATGGTTTCTAGTTGTATATTAAATGTGTTCATATTTTTCAGGTATACAAGTTTTTAAAGCAGGAAATTTATCGAGCTGCTATTCTCCAGATAAACTTGTCTGTAATGGTAATTTTAAGCTTATAAAGAGTAAATTTTATTGGGGATCAATTTCTATCATTTAATGTTCTATTATAGGACCTGCTATCAATGGGGTATGTGTAAAATTTGTTACTTTTTACACTGAGATAAAGAACTTCAAATTTAAATGTAAATGTATATCTAAGAGTTACTGACAGCCTGATTTGTTTAGAGGTTCATATTATAGAAGGTAAAAGCATTTTGCTACACAAAAGAAAAGTTAAAAGCTCTCTCAGCCTTTCTTTGATTGATTCCTGTTTTGGATATAATGTTAGACTGTGTTAACTAATGTTCATATGGACTCAGAAATCAATATATATAAACTTCTTAAATGACAATTTAAGAAAGAGTATAATGCATTATAGCAAAAATGGGACAACAATGACTGAGATTGGGGTCCCTGACTTCATGACTGTAGCATGCCTGGTGCCTGGAAGTGTTCCTGTGTAGGAGCACAAGATGCCTAACTGCTGTGGCAGTAACCTCCCTGGGGAGGCTCTGTACAGGAGTCCTATCAGCTCTTACATTGATATCAGGCACACAGCTCTTGGGCAGAAAGAAATTGTTTTGCTAGATAACCAGTGTTTCATCAGTTCCCTTCTCTAGTTCCTGCCCACCTTACAGTAACTTTGGACAGTGGACTTATTTGAGAGCTACACAGAGTTCCTAACATTGCACTTTGCAGTTGTGGGAAAAAGTTGCATAGATGGTCTAGTCTCTGTAACTCTCCTAAAAACAAAGAATAATGCTTACATAGTCTTTAACTTAATAATAAGACATGTATAAAGATTGCTAACATAACTCTTTAGATCTACATTTCCATCAGAGAATAGAGCTCCATCTGATCTCAGCTTAATCTTCAAAATCTGTGTTTATAAACCTTTATTTTCTAATACTCCTTTGACCCTCACTGAACTTGAAAATTTGGTCATGCTGGTCATGGCAAAAGGGGCAAAAATTAGTTGTAGGATTAGAACACTTAAGGTCTGTAAAGAGCCATGCCTTACCTGAGATAAGGCTCTGCCTCCCACCTTACTGCATGTTAGAGTGACTCCAGCTTATTTATTTGTAAGTCAGACTTCAGCTTATTTAAAGTTATAATCAAAAGATTGGTTTTTTTTGTAAAATTACCATGATCTCAAATAGGAAATATAATGTGGTTCTCAGTCAAAATTCAAGATAGCTATTATACAAGCAGAATATATTTTTACTCTTGCTAATTTCATTTTGTAAAACTGTTACCTATTAATGTTTTGCAGAAGTAGCTGCTCCAAGAACACGCAACCTAGGTAACTTATGATAATAAGCCATCACCTAACAGATAGTGGTAACAGATATCAGAACAGATAGTGGTAACTTCCAGAACTAATGCAGACTCCAGTTAGATAAAAGGGTAAATAACTGTAAAGTTATGGACATTAAAGTTAAAGCCCAGTACTCTTACTTTATGACTGGTGAAACTGGCTTGCTGGATGATTAAGATCAAACTTAGAGATTGGAATTAAATACAGAAGGCAAGATAGACCAGTATTTGGATCTTTTGCCCTCAGTCAGCCTGAACCCAGGGAATAAGAGAACTTCTCTAAGGAGCTTTGCAACTCTGGGTCACACAACCTCCTGATCAAGGAGATTGTTGAGACTAGAGGATGAAAAATCACTCAGTGCATCTGCTGCAGAGGAGGGTCATGGAAAAAGGGAGACATCCCTTAATGCTTCCAAAGGAAGTCACCTCATCAAGGAGACCCTACCTAACCAATGGCACTGGTGGAGCTAAGAAGCTGCCCTTAAGTTCTCTACAAGTGGCCCCTGTGGGAACTCAGCTGACTCTTTAACAAGACAGGAACCAGGTCAATTTGACCAACTTGATGTTAGACACCCAGCAAAACAGTTAAAACCAAAATATAACCATTCTTGGGCATTTAAAAGAAATAACAGTTAAATGTAACTTAAGATGTACACTTGTGTTAGTCCACTAGAATAAAAACTGGAAGCTACAAATGAAAGAAAGATTCTTCAGCAAATGTGCCTGATAACTATCAAGAGAAACTGCCAGAGTCAGAAGTTTTTAGTCAGTTTAAGGCCTGCAGACCTTCCTAAGCTATACAGGTAGACTTGATCTATGTTTGCTTGTATGATTACCTAGCCCTAAGTAACAGAAGTATAGAGCTCTCTACTAAACACAGGTTATACCAATAAAGGGATATTTTACAAAATCAGATGACTTAAGTAGCTTAACTATATTTTTGGGGATATCTATGACATTAAGAGTTAAATGTTGTGTTTACATTCCTGATAACCTGGACAATGTTAAAGTTCCCAAATAAAGGCCTTGTCCTTTCCAGCCTTTGCTAGGTCTAGTTATGGGAACAATTTCTCAGTTCTTCCACCTCCTGGTGAGAGATTGACTTCTGTCATTTTCATGATACTCAGTGGCATGTTCCAGATGCTGCAACATTTACTTTGTACTAATTGCATTTCAGTACTCATGTCTTTTTGTTCTTCTGTCATAGAAGCACCCACCCCCAGATGACTTTACAACCTGCTCTTCCCCAACCAGACTTCTACCTTGGACCCCTCGATTGACCCGATTTTTAAAAGAAACTCCAAACTGCTTGCCCCTCACTGCCCCCTTTCAGCTTCGAAGCAGCCAGAACGACCGACGCCCCCTTTTCCTTAAAGCAGTTGGGAGTTCCTATAGCTAAAGGGGGGAATGAAGCCAGAATTAAGGATAGGTAGTTAGTGTAGAAATAGGGAATCGGGTCAATTCGAGGAAATGGAGGCCATAAAGCCATCTGCCTTTGGAAGTTGGAGACTGCCCCTGGAAGAATGGAATGTCAAGGATCTCCGGAGCCCATTGATGACCAAATTTACCTGCCTTTATCAAGGACTGCAAGCAAGGAGATGCTAATTAATGCCCCCTGGGCCCTTACCTGCCTGAATCACCTTGGCCCTCCCCCTGCCCATGGCTTCTCACTTATGCAAAACCGGGCCTAGTCACGAAGGCAGGAAGGAGAGAGAGGTAAGGGGGAGAGAACTGGAGAACAAAAGAGACTTTAACCTATAAAAGATGTAGGGTGCGCTCACTTCTTGGGACTTTTAGAACATCAGCATAACCGAGGCAGGATGGACAAATGGATATAAGATTCTATCCATGATAAAGAAAAAGGGGGGAAATGAAAGGCCCCAGCTCTTTGTCTTAAACCCATGACCTAGGACACTCTACCAAAACCCCCCCCCTGGGAAGGTTGCACGGCCTACCTGGAGGTCGTTAAACTGATAACTAGGTTAAGAAAGAATAGGGCGGTTGGGAAAGCATAGATCATCGGGTCCCAGGGAGTGCCTGAACAATCAGGAACTGATAAGCGGGAACCAGGAACCATAAAAATACCAAGAATACCAAGTAATAATTGTGGATTTTTTTGGGATATAATAACCTTACCCTTCAAGTAACCTATGTGCTGTGTACGTGCTGGATTCAAAATAACCAATAGGAAACCTGTTGCTTACCGCGCGTGCGAAACCTGCCCCTTTACCCTATAAAAAACCTGTACCCCAAAGCCCGGTGTGCCAGTTCACCGAAGCTCCGGCTGAGGTTTTACTGAGCACCCGCAGGCGCCTGTGTAACCAATAAACTGCCTCTTGCTTTTGCAGCCAGTGATTACGTGAGTTCTTCCTTGGACAGGGGGGCTTAGGGTCTTTCAATAGCATAATTTTCCAGGTGAGGTCAAATACCTGGCATAAGTTTTGAAACATCTCAATATTTATTAGGATCCTCCAAAAGCCTCCTTAAATTTTTGTCTATCTTAAGTTGGGAGGGTTCCCTCAATTTTCCTCCCTTAGTGGGCGATTCCTCAAGGCTTTCTCCTCTCATGGTAGAGATTATTGCTGTCAAGCATGGTAACATATGAAAGGCACTTTTCTTGCTCATTTGCAATTTAGCAGTATGCAGGCTAGTGGTGAACCTGGCAATACTGTTGAGAGAGAAGCTCCCTTCTGAGTTAGAAGTATTAGGGACGTCTCCCTAACTGAGCTTCCTTAAGGTCCAGAAAAACCCGTCTCTCACCACCTGGCTTTGCCAAAGTTATTTCTGGCCTTCTTCGGCAAAGTGCGAGGGTCCTAGTTCGCCCTGTGCTAGAGACCCTGGGAGGATTCAGACTTAAGGGCATTACTGCTTTCCTCCCTGCCACTATAAACTCCTAATTATGAAAAACGATGACAAAAGTAAAAAGTGTGCCTTTTACCTATCTTCTTGCCCTGTAAACTAAAGGAATCTCCGGAGGGTGAGGGGACATCTACTGGTTGTTAGGCGTATAACACCCTTTGCTTGGAGGGTCTCACGGGAGGGGTTTTTAAATGCCTCCCTCTTGCAGCTTAAAGAGAACACAGTGAGCACATTTAAGCATGGGAACAGTAATGGGGAGACTCTAGTGTCTAGACTAGTGAAGGCTAACTATGCGAACAAAGGGAACCTGGGCCTTTTCATACTAATCATCCCAGGCCTTAATTCTACAGTCTGAATTCCTAATGTCTGACCGGCAAGGGAAGGGGAGCATCCAGGAGGGAGTGGATGTGTGGGAGTGTTGTGCACTGTATGGCCCATACAGAGGCAAAGGTAATTGGCGCTTTCCCTCAGTGCCACTGTCTACTGATCACCCTGGATAACCCTCAGGGCTGTCGGGAGGGGGAGTCTGGAGAAGGAACCTTTGGGGTCCACCCGAGAGTAGCCCAGGCCAAGAACCCTGCAGTTGCTCCAACCCTTCCTCCACCTCTACGCATCCTGGGCAGATCAGGACTAGGGACACTGTGTACTGGCGGCAATTGTGCTCCGGGCCTGGACAGAAAAGTAGGAAACGGCTTCAGCAGAGCCCCAACATGCCTGCAGAGCAGGGGATTGGAAACTTGCCTGGGCCGGGAAACCTCTCACCCGAGTCTTAAGGATGGCAGCTGCACTAACTGCATTTAAGTAGCCAACGGGTGCCCATTTTGCCCTCCAAAAATAAAGAGACAGAAAGAAAGATGCACCTCAAACAGATGTGGGGTGTGTGGAGAGAGAAGCTTACTTACCTTGGCATAAATCTCGGTGGGACCTCCAAATCTGATACCGCCATTTACCGGTGACGAGTTCTGCTTCTTCTAATGTTGAAGATTAAGCACTAGAGAAGCACGCCAAGGCAAGCATATTAAGCAGGTTTATTTAAAGGGAATAATACAGACTTCTCCCGGCAGGGAGAAGGGGGCCATGGCTGATGTTCTAAAGTCCCAAGAAGTGAGCACACCCTGCATCTTTTATAGGTTAAAGTCTCTTTTGTTCTCCAGTTCTTTCCCCCCTTATCTCTCCTTCCTGCCTTCGTGACTAGGCCTGGTTTTGCATTAAGTGAGAAGCCATGGGCAGGGGGAGGGCCAAGGTGATTCAGGCAGATAAGGGCCCAGGGGGCATTAATTAGCAGCTCCTTGTTTGCAGTCCTTGATAAAGGCAGGTAAATTTGGTAATCAATGGGCTCCGGAGATCTTTGACATTCCATTCTTCCAGGGGCAGTCTCCAACTTCCAAAGGCAGATGGCTTCATGGCTTCATTTCCTCGAATTGACCCGATTCCCTATTTCTACACTAACTACCTGTCCTTAATTCTGGCTTCATTAGGAGGATGACCAGAGTGTCTGCACTCAGGGCTGAGAGAGAGAGGGAGAGAGAGAAACATGGGAAAGCTTCTTTTAAGTATTGGAAATTTGTGGGCTAAGGGCTAATTGCTGATGACAAAGTTCACAGGTTAACAACGGTCAGACCAGTGGCTGCTGAGAATTTTCACAGACTGACAATCTGGGTTGTAAAATTGTGTGTGTATAGGGGGGTGGAATAATGGCAGCAGCAAAATGGTAGCTGTGATGCCAATAGTAGGTACACAGGGCAGCTTAGAAAATGGCCAACGTGTGGAGACTTACTGCTTTCAGTTTCATTTTTCTCAGATTAGACCACAATGGAATAATCCATACACTTTGAGGAAAGGAAGGTGGGTGTTTCCTGAAGCCAAAGGGGCTCTGGAAGTTGCTGGGATGGTCTCTCAGTATTTCCCTTTACTCCCAGAAGGAGCCACTCTGATTACACCCAAGACATACTAACCTGTCTCCTAGCTTTCCAGCAGTGATCTCTCAAAAATATTAGCCTTACTACCTCAGAATGCAAGTGTGATTGCATGAGGTGCCAGGCCTGCACAAGAAAACCAGAGCAGTGGCTGCTCTCAGGTCTTATCTTAGTCTCCAGTTTTGATACTGGAAACTTGGTACTTGTCCCCCATGTCAATCTAAAAATAAGGACATGATTTGGAAGTTCTATTTATTTGTGAGCAAAGGAGAAACCCAGGGACTCCTGACCCAGAGGCAGTAGTTCTGCCCTTCAGGGAAAACAAAGCTATTTTAGAGAAGGTATACAAAGACTGCATTCCAGGTGGGCCCCAGCTGGGGGTCTCAGGTGCATCCTAATGATGTATTAAAATTCACTTGTAATTTGGGATTCAGTCACTTCCTAGTTCTTCTGGTGACATCTCCTTCCAATGGAAAACATATAACCCAAGGGAATCTTGTTTCCTGCCCCCAGGTTAGGGAGGGGGAGAAAGAGAAGAGAAAAATACAAACAAATCACTTTTAAAATAAGCAGCAAAGGCTTTGTTTAAAATCACAGTGGATCTGTTATACTCCACTTCCATTTTAAAGTTTTTTCTTTTATTTCCCCACATTAGAGTTCACTCTTTATAAAATGAATTCCATTATTTTGAAAAATGGCAGACATTCATTTATGTTTCAACCTAGCAGAGAACAGGAAAGTTCCTTCACCTTTAAATAACCTAGGTGGGGTGTGTGTGTGTGTTTGTGTGTGTGTATGTGTATGTGTGTGTGTGTGTGTGTGTGTGTGTGTGTGTGTGTGTTATTGTTGTCTTTGTTTTTGCTTTTTTGGGGAAAGAGTCTTGTTGGAATGCCCAGACTGAACTCACTCTTGTGAGTTCATGCTATCCTGCCTCAGCCTCCTAAGCACCTGGGAATGCAGGCACAGGATGACAGGTCCATCTGCTTTTTATCTAAAGGTTGTATTTTTGTCTAACCCTAAAACCCAGTAGTTTCCAGCCTACTCTATATTGTCTCCTTTTCAGGAATGTCATGTAAATGGAGTGAAATAAGTACCCTTTGTATCCTGGTTTCTTTGACTTAGCAAAATGCATTTAAGTTTTATTCTTGTTGTAGAGCTAATCAGTAGGCTACTCTTTTTTGATGCATAGAAATTTCTTGGAAGAAGTACATTGGCTTCTCCATGAATTTGCAAAAGAATGTCTGCATTCTTTCCAACTTTCCATGTCACTGAAGGAAGCTGCTGTCAACACTTGCATATGCAGCAGTGGTCCACCTTGGGCTTTGAATAGAGTCCATGCCATGCAGCCACTGAGGTTTCTTTTAAAATGAACATGTTTTCTTTTCCTCTTCTCCCTCTCCTCCTCCTTCACTTGGGGGCAGGGAACAGAATTAAATTTTTCCCATTCTAGTCCCAACTATCTGACTTTGAGTGCCCACCCAACAAAGGAACCAAGTAACTAAGACATCAAGGATGGTACCAGAAGATATCAAGAATTGCTGTCTCCCAATGTAACATGTGAATCCCAATTCTCCCACAGAGATTACCTGCCAGGTAGTCTCTGAAGAGCTTCCCAAAAAAGAAATTACCAGTTCCCTTCAATGAGCAGAATCACAGCCTCTGTGTCTGGAGTTCTCTGTTCTTCCCCTTTGGTAGCAAAGCACTAAACCTGTATTCTTTGTTTTTCTCAAACCCATGACCTCCTTATTAAATTTGCATTCAGTGACATGCCTTTAGTAACATACACTATTTCTGTGGGCATCAGTTTACAAATAATTTGGGTATATAATCATTGTGTCATAGGGTAACTTTATTAAGGGTAAAAACTCAGGGCCCCTTTTCCAGAAGAACATATTTGACTTCCAAACAAAAATGAAGGAGACTTTCTATGATCTGCAATCAACCAATATTTGTTATTCTTGGGTTTTGTGTTAAGTCCTGTTACTTATGAGTGGTTAGTGGGATCTTCCAGTATTTTAAATTTTATTTCCCCAGTGGCATGTGCTGTTAAGTATCTTTTCAGATGTTGACATGATGTCTATAGAGCTTCTTTGGTGAAGGGTCTTTTCATGTCTCCATCTTTCCCCTCCACTCTTGTCACTTTCTGCAACACTGTGGCACAGTACCTTATCATTTTAACTAGTTGGACATGACCATGAATCTAGGCATTGCTATTGTGAATTTTGATTATTTTATCATTTAGTGGGTATATATGCTGCAACCTATTTTACAACTTACCTCTAATTTTGACTATTTCTCTATATCATAATTTTGAAGACAAAATTACCAGACAGGAGCAGTGATAGCATAAGTCAGAAGAAGATATATGATATTGTAATATTTCCCACAGTTCATCTGCTGAAATATAATGCTGTCCTCTATTTAGAAATGCAACTCTATTTTTTTTTCCTTTTTCTAATTTGAACAATACTACAAATGCATACTTTTCAGAGCATGAACTATCAAGGATAGCAATTTTCCATGTATTCCTCTATAATTTGAATTTGACATTGTGAACTAATGTGAAACACTTTCCAAGAAAATGAAGACTCTTGCTACCTAAGGCAACATACCTTTTTGTAGCTGCTGATTAAAAGAATCCATAAGAAGAATTCTTCTTCCTTCTCAGATACCTTGCAAGGTAGCCCACACCTATAATTCCAGGGATTTAGAAGAATGATTAAGGATGATCACAAGTTCAAGGTCAGGCTTAGAAAACTTAGGAAGTAGCTAAGCAAATTATTGATAACCTGTCTCAAAATAAAAAGGGCTGGGGACATGTCTCAGTAGTTAGTCAATGCTGGGTTCAATCCCTGACCCCAAACAATGACAACAAAATGATTTGGACCCAATTTACTAAAATGCAATGACACATTTACAAATTATATTTTGGTATTTTTAGAATCATGCCATCAAATAGTCATTTTTTTAGAATATTTTCTTATCTGTTCATGAAAACACTGAAAACTATTTTTAAAGATATATTTATACATGTGCATTTTTATGGGGTACCTTATGGTAATTTAGTACATGTGTATAGGTTGTAGTAATCAGATCATAGTAATAAGCATTTCCATCTCTTCAACTATTAATTATTTTTATGTGTTGGGAATTGAATTTTGAAACATATTTTAGATTGTTTTAACCAATAATTACCCTGCTGTGCCAAAGAAGTACCAGAAGGGATTCTCCGCTGCTCCTGGTGCCCCTCACTGATCTCTTTCCATCTGTCCTCTCCCTGTTCTTCCCATTCTCTGATGACCACTATTTCTTTCTCTTCTACTAAATTTATTTATTGCTTTTCACAAATAAATAAGAACATGTGGTGTTTGTCCTTCTGTATGTGGTGTATTGCATGTGAAATAATGAAGGTCATTGGGCACTTTTCATTATGGTCAGATGCACAAAACAGAAAATTTACAACATTGATGCTTTATAATAGTGCAGGTTAGAGGAAGCTAGCATATCCATACTATTGTGAAAACAATTACAATCCATCTCCAGCCCTTTTTCTTCTTCCCAAATAATCCCTGTGTATGTATCAAATAGGAATTTCTCACTGACTCCCTCCCTTAGCCCCTGGTATTTGCCATTCTATTTTTCTTCTATAAGTGTTTCTATTCATATTTCTACATTCTACATTAAACTATTATAGCATTGGTTCTTCTTTTAAAAATTATTTTTAGGGGCTGGGGTTGTGTCTCAGTGGTAGAGAGCTTGCCTGGCATGTGTGAGACACTGGGTTCCATTCTCAGCACCACATATAAATAAATAAATAAATAAATAAATAAATAAAGACCCAAAAACAACTTAAAACATTTAAAAAATTATTTTTAGCTGTAGATGGACATAATATCTTTAATTGATTAATTAATTTTTATGTGGTAATGAGGTTACAACCCAGTTCCTCACACATGCCAGGGAAGCACTCTACTACTGAACTATAATACCAGCCCCAGCATTTGTTCTTTTGTGACTGAAAATTCCTTGTGATAATGTCATCAAGGTTCACAAATTACTTGCTCAAGAATTTGTTCTTCTGTTCCAGGCTGAATAATATTCCACGGTATGGCCAAGCTATGTTTGGTTTGTATATTCAGATGCTTTTGAACATTGAGTTGTTTCCACTTTGGGATATCATGAATAATGCTAATAGGAGCACTGGTGTACATGTGATAACTTGAGATCCTACATTTAATTCTTTCAAAGAGATCAATAGAAGATAATTATGGTGAACACCTGTAACCCCAGTGACTCTGGAGGTTGAGACAGGAAGATCAAGAATTGAAAGACAAACCTCAGCAAAAGTGGAATAAAAAGAAACTCATTGAGACCCTGTCTCTTAATAAAATACAAAATAGGTCTGGGGATGTGGTTCAGTGGCTGAACACCCAGAGCTCAGTCCCTGGTGGCCCCCCCCAAAATGAATACATAAAAATAAAAAGACAGTTGATGGATCAGGTGATAATTCAGGGAAAGAAATATTGATATATTTGGTTGGACAAAATACAACTCACTGAGCACTTTTTAAAAAGTGGTGTACACTCTTAATGTTTTATAAGTGGCTACCCAAGGCCAAGAACATGAGACCTACCTCATAAAAATCACTGGCTAACTCCAAGAAGACAGGTTGGGCCCTTATGTGATTTCAAAAAAGAAAATGGTTGCTGTTTCTATTACATATTTTTAATCCTCTTGTCTCAAAGTAAACAGATTGAACAAAACATGCATATATCCATATTCACTTAACCCAGGGAGCATATAGTCCGTGCTGTGATTTACTGTTCAGAAGCCAGTGCTTTGGTACATTAAGAGAAATTACCTATCACTCTAGTGAGACATGTTTTGTCTTTCTCAAAAAGGATTTGAAGAAGTTAATAATTTGTTTTTCAGTACAAATTAGCAACAAAGGACTGGTTGTGGCATAGCCATTAGCCACCATCATCTGGATAAAGTGACAAACAGGGTCATTGTTCCACATAGTTCTTAAGGAAGACAAGATACAGTCCAAACAGTATATGAGCATGAAGAAACTCATGAGCAGCAGAATGGTCCTGGTAGCCCTCTGTATATGAGATGTATTGGGAGAAAGACTTGTGGTATGAAGTTGCTGGAAATGCCTCCTATGCCTGCACGAGAGGACCACCATGTACCCACTTGAGAAGGCCATGAGCCCTATAAGGAAGCCATCCCAGAATATACCTAATATGGCAAATAAATGACTGAGAAAGTAACTCACTGATAAAATAGTGCAGGGTTCAGTAATAATTACAAGACCACACGTGGTCACATTGGGGATGGCAGAAGAGATTGAGAAGTGAGCACTCAGAGACATGTAGAATACCCACAGGAACACAAGGGAGAACAGACTCTGATGTGGAAACTTATGTTTGAACTTTGCCAAGCAGGAGCTTCTGGGACTGAGGGTGATTGCCTGAAGGACACTCAGCAGGCAGGTGGCAAAAATGGAGAAGCCCCTCAGAAACCTGTACAAGTAGATAACTGATTTACAATTGTTGTCATCCCAAAACACCTGAGGCACAAAAATATTTGTTGCAGTATACAATAATTATCAGCATTCCTATGTGGATTAATGCCAAGAGCCCAATGATGAGGTTGGTGGGCTTGAGCTTGTGCTGGAGAAGGAACCTGAAGATGTGGAAGAGAAGGGAGGTGTTGGCTGAGATCCCAATGCCAACTTCAGTGAAAAATGCATTTCTTATGCTACTATAATCATACAGTTGGTTGATCTTTTTCATTTTTTGAGCTTGGAATCACAATATATCTTAGGAGAAAAGGAAGAGAAAGTCTTTATTTCAAATAGGAGCATCATCATCAATCTCTACCTCCACTCTTATCTTCAGGAAATGCATTCAATCACCTCAACACACCCTTTTCTCCATCAGTACTCAAGTCTCTCTGACACTGTCCAGTTGCCATTCCCATGTTATTACAAAATAAGGTCTGGATTATACAACAATTGTTGGTTTCTCACTGTACATCACATTTTGTATCCGTTCACAATTACCATATGCTATTAAAAATAGTTCTAGGTAATAATTTCATCTTTGTTTTTTCTGGGGAATTACTAGGTTTTCATTTTTTTTTTTTTTTTTTGCAGTGCTGGGGATTGAACCCAGGGGCTTTGTGGTTTCAAGGCAAGCACCCTATTCAACTGAGCTACATCCTCTTTCCATTTTTATTGTTCTCATCTTGATAAAGCCCCAGGTACATATGAAAAGCTCTACAATATGTGTCAAATTCAACTGGGAGGAATACATAGTAGTAGAGAATTCCAAATTTGTAAAGAACTAAATGTCAATGGAGTAAGTTTACATTTCATATATCATTTCAGTGTTGTCTTCATTTTGGTTTATTACCAGACCTATATCTTTAAAAATATGAACTGAGACACCATTGAGGAAAGATCTATGATCTTCCATTGAGTTCAAGAATGACCTTGAGCAGTCTATGATGGTAAACACTGATCATCTCATCTATGAAATATGGACAGTCAGATGACATATATTTTACAAGTATGTGTTAAAGAAGATGAAGTACCAACTGTGGAAATGTTTCAGAAATATAATGACCTCAAGAAATATTGGTCATTATGATTTAATTATGCCACTCCTCATGAATGTGACATGGGAGGTTTGATACATTTTTTTATATTGATTACTTCTGTTGCTTTCTGAAAATTTTCATGATGTTAGAACATTTTAGCAGTATCTATAGAAATAATTTTGGTGATATTTTAGTACTGTCTTTGAATCCTAGTGTAACTATCTGTCTTAAATTCTTTTATTATTATCACCAGAATAACTATCCTAAGTGAGCCAAGTCCAGTTATCAAATATTAGTAGGAATATATTCTAACATTTTCTACTCAGTCATCTGTACTTAGTATGGTAATTAAAATCAGAGTTAAAGTAGATTCAGAGTCATTCCATTATAAGGTTTGCATTAAAGAAAAAGCATGTCACCCAAGCCTGAATAGACCTCCTAAAGAGTTCCAATTTTCTTCTCCATGAAGGAAACAATTTTTCAGTTTGGAGACCAAAGCACAAAAGTGGTACTGAAAATTTTACATCAAACTACTGATGGAATATTTTCTATTGAAGGCATATTTATGCTGTAACTGAAGTGTCTTAAAATACAAGTGTATTTTAAATCATTTACAGTCACATATTGAAAAATGACAGTCATAAGAAAATCATGTGAGTGAGACTAAACCATTTCATGATGCTGTAGAAATGTTGATATAAAAGGCAAGATACTACAAAAAAATCAGAAAAGTCAAATATCAATGAGCATGGAGTACTATTTAAAATCCAAGGTGATGTAGATACTTGGTTAAAACATTGAAGAGTTGATTTTTGTTTATTTCAATTTTTAATTGGAGTCTATTATTTATATTTGAATATGAAACCCAGCATTATAATTCAGTATGTGTATACGATATGTAGTAATCTTATCAGTGTATTTTCCATCTTCTCAAATGCTGTAATTTTTATATTTCAAACCTGCCAAAACTTCTCTGGTTATTTTGAATTGTATAAGTAGTTATTATATACTGTCTTAACGCTATTGTGCTATTGAGCCCAAGAGTTACTTTCCCCTCTTAACTGTTTTTGTCTCCCCTCATCCATAATCTATCTCATTCTATTTCTTATAATAGGTCTAGGAAGTTCTCTGATTTTGGTCTTTTTGTGATCAACTGTTTCAGGTTCAATGCATGAGAGCCAACATGCAGTATTAGTGGAAAATGAAAACTCTCTACCATCACTAGGAAAGATGATCTTTTCTCCAAGCAGTGATCAGGTAAAGTGACACAATTTTCTCCATTCACTCATTCAATGTTTTGGGGTTGTCTCCCATGATGTCTAGGAAGAAGAAAACAAAGATATAAAACAAATGTCCATATGTGTCCAAGATTTTGTGGGTCACATTTGATTAGTTCTTTTTTGTGAGTTCTATGTACATGTAAATACTATGTGCCAATTCTAATAAATTTACTTCACAATATGAAATATTATGTGGACTTTTCTAGGGTATAAGTTGAAATAATCTATATTAGCATGTAACAACTGACTTTAAAAAATTGTTTTAGGCCAGGTGCAGTGGCATATTCCTGTAATACCTCTGGCTTAGGAGTCTGAAACAGGAGGATTGCAAATTCAAAACCAGTCTCAGTAACATAGCAAGACCCTAGGAAACTTAGCCAGACTCTACCTCAATATAAAAAATAAAAAAAGCCTAGAGATATGACTCAATGGTTAAGTGCCCTGAGTTAAATCCCTGGTACCAAAAACAACAACAACAAAATATGTATTATGAAACAAAACAAAAGAAATTACATTCTTTCACATCATTGCTGTGACATACAGGATCTTATTTAATTCATTTAAACATTTGAGCCTTACCAAAACAAAGTTTTCTAGCACTCATTGAATAACGTGCTTGAATTACCTGTGTCCTAAGGCTACTGGATGATATTAACTTCACTTTCATTGAGGATTCTGGAGTCCTACAACCTGGAGTAATAAAAAGCACAGTACAGTCTAGGAAATCAAGGGACAGACACAAGCTCTCTGCCATCAGTGGGGAGTTGTCAGAAACACTCTTTGAGTTAGGTTCTCAGGAGTGTTGCTGCCAGTATAGTACCTGGATGTCCTCTTGTACCAGGTGCAAATGTTGTACCTTGCACACTGAAGAATGGAAGCTGACCCCAGACTGGATATTCTGTGTATAAGGATGTGTAAATCACAAGGAGTTTAATATAAATTTCTAAAATATTTCTCATTTGCAGAATCCACATCTGGTAACAAGAAGGAAAATCTAAGTCAGCAGATGAGTAAAACAGATCACATATGAAAAATAGAAATCTCCCAAAAAATTCAGAACTTTTTTTTGTTGTTGTTAGAGCTGATAGTGAAGATTGGGTTGTCCTCATGGTTAAGGCTCTCTTTATATCTACATCAAGAAAATATTTATGTTAGACATTGTGCCATCCTGCTGTCACCAGCATCATGGGCAGCCATATAATATGTGCATCATCATACCTGTTACCCCAAACCAGTGAGAACTTCTCAGGCAGTGGACATGAGCTGGAGGCCAGGACAGAAGTAGAGAGAATTACAGGAAGAAGACAGCCCTCTGCAGTCCCCACTGTGAGTCTGGGTTCTTAGGACCTTTGGGGTGGGCAGATTCCATGGTGAAGGAGTGAAGGGAGCACACATCTGTTCTATCATCTGCAGTGTGAGCATCATCTTGCCTCTATCTCAGGAATGAGATGACAGATAAATCCTATTATTTATTCACTACTTAGTTTTGCATGTGCAACCTCACATGCTTTGGACAGTCAATATCACAAAGCTCAGCTTTGCCACTGTTGCCACTCTCCCCATTCTCCCCTTCTATTCATGAAGGAAAAAGTAGACAAAAGGGATTTGGGTGGTGAGACTGGTCCTGCCTCAAGCAAGTGGGTTTGTGACTGAGGTCAATTTTAGCAGTACCCTCTGCCTTTTGGCACTACTTGTGGTAAAAATCTATGATGAGACCTAGAGAGAAATGGCTGGCATCTTAGGGAAGTCAAAACCATCAGCAAGCAGGTGTGAGTCCTGCAGGTACATCTCCTGGGAAATACACAAATTCCAGCAATGTAAGGAACAAAACCCGGGACAAATATTTGGACAAATGAATAATAGTTTTTTGTGATTTATCAAAGTGAGAATTATTGGTTGCTTTTTAAATTGTTGAGGTTGTAAAGTACAGCTCAGGATTCACACTTACAGCTCTGATATTGATTTTATCACTATTTTAAATTTCATCTTACAAAAGTCATTAAAAAGAAAAGTGTTCTTTTAAAGTAAAAAGACAGGAAGTCCCCAAGTACTTCTTTGCATACCCCAAGCTGTCATTACTGGAAAACTCAAGAAGTTCTGCAGGAAAGTTGGTCTATCTGATTGATGTGGTGTAAGATTTGAGTCCTGATTTCCTGTGCAACAGCTTTTCCTATTCTGTCTCATCTTGTACTTTGTGTCTTAGTGAAAAGAAAAGGAGCTATTTTCACATTTATCTGCTCAAACTGATGACATGAAAACCAAGTTTTGTTAAAAAAAAAAACAAAAACTGAAAGCTAAGTAAAATGTCCAGGGCAGGCTGGAATTTGAGTGACCTAAATGATCCTCTAAGCAAAATCGAATCCAGGCATTTCCATTGTGATAGAAATTGCAAAGGGTACTTTTTTTTCTCTTAGTGACTGAACTTTAAAGAACTAATGAACAAAAATACTTTTTCTCAAAATTGTGAATTATATTCTTGGGTGGTTTGGTGCCATGAATGGAAAATTGCCAGTATGCTCATTTGACTTTTTTTTTTTTAAATGCTTAATGTATGTCTAAATCTTGTCATTATGATTCTCTTATTTAACATTTCCTAGCTGATAGAGTACAGAGTAAGGAAATTTTTAATTTGTAAAATTAATTTGAATGCAGACTTCACCACAAGAGTTAAGTATATATTTTATACCAGTGCAAGTTTCCACTCTATGAAATGAAGTTTTGATCACAGAATCTCATTTCCTTCTAAAGAATACAAACCTTACAATTATTCAAACTATGGAAGTCACTTACATTAATAATAGCTCTTTTTGAATTTTAAACATGACAGAAGCAATAAATAATAAAAGTATTACATTAAAACAGTTTTCTTGATAATATACTTCCAAATAAATAATGTATACAGTCTCTAGTATAGATACCATATGAAAGTTGTCTGACTAGATATCATTAAACTTAAAAAAGTAGAAAATTAAAATTAATTGATATTCCCTATGCAAAAACTTGACTAATTTTAGGAGGTTTTTAAATGAAAGAAGCTAACATTCTTAGAAGAAAGACTATTGGATCTGATATCTCCTCTGCAACTAGTGGAAACCTCACTAGTAGGCTCAAATTTTCTCCTTCCACAGCCTCTCTAGGACCCACCTGCACTCTAATTCTGCATCTGAGGAAAGAGCAACATGTATCCAGATGGCTGAAGCAGGGGAGGACTCCAAGCAACTGAGAAGAAGCCAAAGAGTTGTAAGTTTTTAGGAAAGGGTGTTTTTAAGTCCTGTATCTACAGACTTGTAATTTTCATATCTGTAGAAAGGTGAAAAGATCCCACTAGAGAACACAGAACTGTGGCTTTCCCAGTGGAACTTGTCACCCCTCTCTTAATTTTACTTTATTCTCTTGTGGATAACAGCAGTCCTGGGAGACCTGGGTTCTAAATTTTTTGCTAAGTGTCCTGGACACATCTGGAGAGGAATCTTGTTTGGTATTATGTCCCAGTCATGTTGAGACCTTTGTTACTCTCATTCTTATCCTAAGATCAAATTAGCCCAAACCCATTCTACAATTTACATAGCCTCTAGTTTGGGGTGAGGGATTTCTGGCAACTCCCATGGTTTCCGAGTGCTCTGAGAGTCTGCTTCCTACAATGTGTAAATGGACCCATATTCCCTAGTCTGTTCTCATATGGAGCACCTGGTTTCTGGGTTGTGTTGGTTCTGTATGCCACCATTTTCAAACTGGTAAGTGTGTGTTACAAGCTCCAAGTAATATACTGAAATTAATCTAGTATAAAATGGAAAATAGACAAGTAGAGGCAAATTTAAAGGTCACAGGTTCAGGAGATCCCTGGCAGATTGAACATAGAGCTGAGGCAGAGCCCAAGTCAGTGTCTGCTCTAAGGAACCTGCATGATGAGCCCTCATCTTCACTAATAGAGGTGGGAGAATTCCTGCATTTTCTGTGAAAAACCATGAAAAACCAGTATCGGTCTCCTGTGTACTTTATGGGAAGTTTTATAAAACATTAAAGACCAAATGGAGCCCTGAGACCTAGAATCAAAGCAAAGTAAAATCATTTGAAGCAGACCCACTGATGTTCTAGGTATTAGAATCAGAATAGAGGTCTTTATGACCACCAATATCAATATGTGAAGGGTTAAAACAGGTATGATAACAAATAAAAAAGTTATTTCTAGAGAGAGTGGGAAATTTGAACTAAATTGAAATATATACAATGAAAAGTGTAACATCTTTAGGCTAAAATTTCATATGGATGGAAAGTTACAACAAATGCCAAGGCACAAGACCTCCAAAGCCACATGAAAGGAAAATATAAAACAGGAGAAGAGCGCTGGTGAACAAGATTTCCAGCATGTGTGCAATTACACTATTCTCTTCTTACAGGAGCCAGTCCAGGGCTTCTTGAGATCATGAGATTAAAAAAAAAATTTATCCCCACATGCAGCCCAATCCTGGTTCAGACTCACATCTGCCTTTGGTGACCTGGACTTTGCCCTCCTCTATGGCATGGTAGGGGTCATTGATCACCAGTGCCTCCTGGAATCCTTTCCCTCATGTATACTCTGCCCCTGGGAGGCTTCTGGGGTGAACCATGGCTCAGAAATGGCCAGTGTCCCCCTAACTTTTTGGAGTCTCCTTTTTTGTGGAACCAGGAGGAGCTCTCTGGAGAGGTAGCAAGGTGTAACCAAACACCCTTGTTCTACTGTGGACTCTGTGTTACTTTGGGCAGGTGAATCCAATCTCTATCTACATTTCCCTAATTTTTAGTAGAAAAATGACTCCATCCCTAATTGTGAGGATGAGGGATAGATACACTAATAACTGTGCTGTAGCTCCAACCAGCTAAACAAGAATCTCTAGGCATTAGGACTCAGTCTTTGGATTTATAAAAGCCTTCATGGAGGTTCTCAGATGTAGTGTCTAGTCTAGAGTTAATGTTAATGGACCAAGCACAGGAGTGGATCAGCATGCTTTTGAATTCTGACTACTTATACATGTACAGTCTTGAATAGATTTTTAACCTCTCAGAAGCTCTGTTCACTCATCTGAAAGATGGGGCTGAATCATAGTAGGTACTTGGTACACTGAGTTTTCCTTAAGCCAGAGAAGGACAGGTATTTTTTTTTTTTTTTACTTAACTGGTGGAATACATGGTGGTAGCTCCATGCCTGCCCCAGCATTGGCACTTCAAACAGATATTTGTAAGTGAGTAAGTTAAACTCAGATATTTGTTTAGACATAAGTGTGAGGAAGTATTATCAGTTACTAAGAATAAAACTTGTGTTTTTTGTATGACATTAGAAACTACATTTCTCATCCTCCTTTGCAGACCGTTGTAGCCATGATTATGTTTTGACTAATAATACTTACATGGAAGCCACATCATTGGTCTTCAGATTTTGGCTTCCATTAAAAAAAGTTCATTGGTGCACTACAGTTATTCATGTAGGATTCATTGTGTCATATGTTATGTACACAAAACATAATTTTGTCAATTTAATTTTCTAGTACTTTCCATCACTTTCTCCTTCCTCCTCCAATTTCCTTTTCTACTCTATTATTCTCCCTTCTGTTTTCATGAGCTCCTTTTATTTTTCTTCTTTTTTCTTCCCTATCTTCCATCTATGGGAGAAAACATTTGACTGTTGACTTCCTGAGTTTGGTTTTCTCATTTAACATGTTGCCCACCACTTCCATCCATTTTCCTGCAGATGACAAAATTTTCTTCGTCTTTGTGGCCATGTAAAATTCATTGTGTACACATGCCACATTTCTTTATGTGTTCACTTTCTCATGAGCTTAGACTTCTTCCATTACTAGGTTATTGTCAATAACAGTGTTATAAATATGTTTCTGCATGTATTTCTATAATATGCTGACTTATGATCTTTTGGACAAGTAGGGATATAGTGGGGGTCATGTGATACTTCTAGTCCTAGACTTTTAAGAAAACACTATAGTGATTTTCACATTAATCATAGTGATTGACAATCCAACAGTATATAAAGTTTTCTTTCATCTGCCTCTTTGACAGTATTGGTTAATATTCATATTAATGATGATTGACATAATAATAGAAGGTGAAATCTCAGTGTTTTGATTTGAATTTCCCTGAGTGGCAAAGATGTTCAAGATTTTTTTTACACATTTGTTGACTATTACCATTTTTTCATTTTCTTTTTTTTTTTTTTAGCAATGCCTTTTAATTAATTGGCACAGTTATTTACTTGGCATGGGGGGTTTGTTAATGTTTCTTATTTCTTCCTATATTCTGCATATTAATCCTCTGCTGGAAGAGAACCTGGATTTTTTTCTCCCATTCTGTAGTCTCTTTTCACAGTTTTAATTATTCTTTTTTGCTGTCCAGAACATTTTTAATTCAAAATCATCCCACTTACTGATTTTTTATTTTATTTCTTGAGTATTAGCTGTCTTAGTAAGGAAGTTGTTTCTTGTGCCAGTCTGCTGGAGTTGATGCTATTTTTCTTTTCTTTTAGCTGCACTATTTCTGGTGTAACTTCTAGGTCTTCAATGAACTTTTGAGGTGATTTTGTGTATGCAGGGTGAGAAATAGGGATGAAGTGTTACTCTTCTGCATATGGATATCCAGTTTTCCCAGCACCATTTATTATAAAGCCTTTTTTTTTCTTCAGTGAATGATTTTTGCATCTTGGTTCAGGATCTGATGACTGTAAACATGTGCATTTGCCTCTGCCTTCTACTCTTTTCCATTGGCCTTCATGTTTATTTTGGTGCCAGTACCATGATATTTTTGTTACTAGAGCTCTGTAGTATAATTTGAGATCAGGTATTGTGATGACCGCAGCATTGTTCTAATTGGTCAGTGGTGCTTTAACTCTTCTAGGTCTTTTATTCTTTTGTATGATAGGATTATTTTTACCAGTTTTGTGAATAATGCCACTGATATTATGGGGATCACACTGGCTCTGTATACACAGATAATATGGCCATTTTAACATTATTAATTCTGCCTACTCAAGAACACTGAACTTCATTCCATCTTCTAGTGCCTTTCTCTCTCTTTAGTGTTTCATAAGTTTGATTATAAATCTCCTTAACATCATTGATTGGATTTATTTTTGGATATTTCTTTAAAGGGTATTGTGAATGGCATTTTTTTCTCTTTTCTTTTTCAGTGGATTCATTATTGATATCTACAAAAGAAATTGAATTTATATGTTGATCTTGTATCTTTCTCTGTTTTGAATTTATCAGTTCAGATGTCTTCCAGTGGAGTGTATTCATTCTTATAAAGGATCACATGATCTGCAAACTGATCATTTGACTTCTTCCCTTCCTGTTGGTATGTCTTTGGTTTTCTCTTCTTGCCTAGATGCTGTGGCTAAAATTTCCTTTGCTGTATCAAATAGGAATGGAGAGAGTAGGCATCCTTCTCTTGATCCTAATTTAGAAGAAATGCTTTCAGTTTTCTCCTGCTTGGTGTGATGTTGGCTTTGAGTTTGTCATATATAGTTTTCATGATGCTAAGTTGCTTTTGAGCCTAATTTCTTCAGGGTTTTTATTATGAAATTGCACTAAAATTTTGCAAAACTTGTTCTGCATCTATTCAGATGATCATGTGTTCTTGTTCTTAATTCTACTTATATGGTGAATTATGTTTATTTATTTGCATATGTTGAACCACCCTGGCATCCTGGTATCAAAGTTACATGAGCACCGTTAAATTTTGAAGCATTTCCCTTCACTTTCTGTTTCATGGACCAATTGAAGAAGCAGTAGCATTGGTTATTTTATAAATGTGTGGTAGCATTCAAAGAAAAACTTAAATATAACTTTAATTTTTAAAAAAATTCAATGAAGAAATAATTACATTTTCAATAGGAAAACATCTCACAACTTATAGCAAGGGTCAATATATTCTGAATATTTAGAGGGTAAAATTTAAAGTCAAAATGTAAAGTGAGTATTTCCTTTCTCATTAAAAAATCAACTAGAAAGATGATCTTGTTCAAGCACCTTTCGTTCCTGCAAATGACAGTCTTGTAGGTACTGCTGGGAGTCTCCCACAGGGCAGCAGGGCCTGGGTCCCTGTGAGCCAGGAAGCCAGTGTCCTGGTGTCTGAGGTGTCCTTGGCAGCCACAGCCCAGAAGGGTGGCTGCTCACAGTGGTCCCTGGGCCTCCAGAGGTGCTTTCTCTTCTTCCTTCCAGCTTCACAGTATGAACCCAGCCCATGGGTCAAAGAGAAGACAGTAAGAGCAGGGCCAAATTTAGTTGTCTCTTTAAAACCAAATCATGAGCTAAAAGTGTTATGCCCCTTAAACATCATTTTAGGAAAAGGAAAAACAAGTGGAGGAAGAGCGTATTTCATCCTCTCAATGCTGCATGAACGTGTGAGCCTCAGAATGTCCTGCCTGTGGTGGTTTTGACAAAAGCTTGCTTGACATCTGTGTGACTATCAGGACTACCTGGCTCCAGTGGGGGACCCTGCAGCATTCAGGAGGCAGATGCTGGTGGCAGAGGAGGTCACCCCTCTCTCTGGGGGAGGAGGCTGCTGGCCCCTTACTTCTGGCCACCCTCAGTATGTGCTGCCCAGGGCAGGTGCAGGTCTGTGGGAACCTACTGTCCCCTATAGAGGCTTCAGAGTTGTCATCTGCAAAAAGGAACTGTGCTGGCAGGGCCTCTCTCAGGTCCCAGGGGTCCACCATTGGGAACCTGTGCACCAGGCAATACCAGGTGGCACAGGCAGCACCTCTGAAGCCCTCTGGTGCCCAAGGCTGGCACATGTGCTTTTGGTGTGATCGCCAACACACCAGCGCAGATCTGGCTATTTAGAAAAAGCCAAAGAAATCTGGGGACAAGCAAAAAAAAGTGGACACAGGGCTGGACAACACCTAGGTACACACAGGAGGAATGGGACAGAGACATACGTGTGACTGGTGAGCATCACTGCAAGTGAAGAGGGAAGGTTTCCAGGAGGTTCCATGCCTACAGGCCCACACTCACCTGGACTCACATCTGCACCAGCCTGGGCAACCAGACCAAGGGCCCACAGCCCTGGCCAGCATGCTGTTTCTGTGTAAAAGACTGGGCAGGGAACAAGACATCATAAAAACCTAACAGTGGGGTGCTGGCTGGTGACATAATGCCAAGTTGTGGCACAAGGAGAACCTCAGGAATGACAAGTGATCTCAGAATGAGGCCTGAGCCCACAGAGGTGCTGCTGCACCTCTGTTCTAGCCACCACTCCATGCTTTCTGACTTCCTGCAACCCCATTGTGAACACAGCCACCTGCTGAACTGATAGCTGGCCATTGGAAGAGTTCTGACTTCCTCAGAGACTTCCCAGTCTTCACCCACTGGGCATGAGGACAGAGGCTGGCCAGCCTTGGCAGACATCTTCGTAGATGAGGCAAGGTGACCAGTCACCTGGAGTCTCTGGTGTGCACAGGTATGTTACAACTCTATTCACTGAACATATACAAATAAATAACTTATTTTGAAGCAAATACTTTAAACTAACTTTCTCATTACCTAGAAACATTATGAGGCACACAGGACACTGCAGAGTCTAGGACAGAGCCCTGCCTTCCCCAGGACCCATTTTAATGGCTTGGCGGGACTGACACAGTTGATTTTGGTTTGCATACTCCTCAGAAGACTCATAGCTGTGACAGAGGACTACAAACATAGGGTTTGAAACCTGAAATGCTCACTGGAGCCTGTAGACCCAGCTACAAATCCTGGCTCCAAAGAATTGTACCATCAAATGAGACTCCTGAGGCCTCAGGTCTCCACCTGAGTCACGAAACTGGTCATGATAGTGCCCAAGACCACCTCCCATGCACACACTGCTGATGTTCCACCCACCAGGTCATAGCTGTCCCCCATATTGGCCAAGACCAGGACCTCAGTTGGCCACAATCACAACTTGGCATAGTGCTTGTGTCAAAGTGGTCCCAATCAGAAGGGCCTAGAGTTGAAAAAGTCCATCTGACCTGAAGGCAGCAGAAATTTATGGCAGGTCAAACTTTCTTCCCTTTATGAAAAATTAGTGTCACAGGATACAAAGAGGTCACAGCTTCCTGAGATGAAAGGGAAACCCTCCCAAGAGGGAAGAGGCACCCCCATGACAGTCAGCTGCTGCCCCTCCCAGGCCTCCCTCTTAGGGTTCCAGCCTAAGGCCCCTGTGGTTTTTGCTGGTGAGAGCTGCAGAGTGGGAATGCCATACAGCTCATGAACCAGAGACACTCCTGGCAGATGGCTTCCCAACAAATTCATGTTTCAAGTGGACATGAGTCAAGCCACCTCCAGTTCCTGCTACAAAGTTCTTACTCACTGGAGATTGCCTTCCAACTGCACAGCAAGTCAATACAGCCCTGCAGGGCCAGAGGTTGTGGTAGCAAAGCTTATCCTACTGTGAAGGTCTGAGGATGCTGACACTGGCTGGACCAGGACAGGGGAGAGTGTGGGAATACTGCTTCTGGCCACATCTTCCTCTGGCTGACAATATCATGCTGGCTATGAGCAGGAAAAAGGGTGCTGGTTTTGAGGATGGCTGTTTTGAGGATGGTTTTGCTATGACTCCTAGATATCCACATGGACACGTCTGCAGGTGAGAGCAGAGGGCTTGGAAGAAGACAGACACTTGGGAGGCAGGGGAGGTGGAGAACGCTTCCTGCCATGAAACTGAGGTGACCTAATGTGAGGTGAAGATGGAGAAGCACAGGAACCTTGCTTTGAACTGGGCACATACCTATATTTAGCAAAGGAGAAGAAAACCATGGAGGAGACAGAGAGCAGGGGCCTCCAGTTAGGGGGATGAAAACCAGGGAAATGGAACCACATGGATTTCTGGGAAGAGAGAATTGTAAAAATAAAGGCAGTGCCTCTTGTAATGAAGACCACTCAAAAGTGAACTAGAGGGCGACCAAGGCGGGATCATTAGATTTGGTGCCATAGATGTTTGTGATGCTCTCAGTGGCACCACTGTCCACAGGTGGAGGGAACTAAAACCACCTGGATGACTTATGGAAGAATAGAAGGTGGCACAGTGAAGGCAACAGCTGGGTATCAAATAAGGAGGTTTAACAGAGAAAGCCTGTATCCATGTGGTCATGTCATCCAGAGAGAAGTTCTGCCAGGCCACAGAGTACCACGTGTGCACTGACTCATGTGAAGGGAATTTAGGCATCACAGCATAATTACATATTTCCTGTCCTTCCCAACACAGATTTCAAAAAGTTAGTGATATGTTTTTCAGTACTGATAAAGAACAAAAGGCTGATGGTGGCAAAGTCATTGGCCACACACATCTAGGTACAATGATGAATTGGCTCACTTTTCCAAATAATATGTACAAACAAAATGCAGTCCACCAGGTGCCTGACAACAATGAAACACATTAACAGCATAATGGTCCTGGGAGCCCTATCTTCTGGGGATGCTTTTGGAGACAGGCTGGTGTTGTGACAGTGCTGGCACTGCCTCTTATGCCTACACAAATTGGCCACCATGTGTGCACTAGAGATAGGCAGGAGTCCTATGAATGGGACACATTCTGAATTCAAACTCCATTCTAAGAAAAAATTCAATCCACACTTTGAGCAAAGAACTTTTATCTTTTATGAGTAAAGTATTTTCAAAATACAGCAGTAGGAAATGCAAAAGACTTCAGGTGAAGTTGATCAAAGAAAATATAATTAAAGGGAAGTCAGTCAATGTCCTTATCCTGAGGAATTCATGAAGTAAGATGGTGGGTGAAGTGTCAAGCCAAGAGACTTACATCAAACACCCAGGAACACACATATAAAAGAGAAAATAAAGTGTTGACACACAGTAGCTTGGACAAATCCCTAGAAAATCACACTAAAAATCCAAAAGCTGGCACACAGCTGAGTCCACTCAAGGAACACTGGCGATTGTGCCAGGTTGTACCCAGGAAGAACAGCTTCCAGGCCTTCAGGGGTTAAGGATGTGACAGGGTTGGGGAGGGGCAGAGGTGGCAAGGATGAGACAGGAGGGGCCCTCAGCACTGGAGGTCTTCTGCATCCTGACTGTGTTGCTGTCATCACCCGATGAGGCCACAACACAGGTTTTCAAGACAAGGACACTTGGGAAGATTGGATACAGGACACTGGGTCTCACTTCACCATTTCTGACTCAGTGTCCATCTCAGTTACCTCAATACAAAACATTTAATTCTTTTCATGTGCATCAGGCTCCAGGACAAAGTGAGATAACCCCACTCACTGAGTTATGAATCTTGAATGATGAAGAGGTGAATGGTCCAAGCACAGAGTCAGGCACAGAGGTGAACTCCCACTTGGCTTTCAGAGATGAGCAGTGCTCAGCCAGAAGGTGGTTGATGAGAAGCAGTCAGGGCAGGTAGGGCTGGTGAGGGTCAGGTGGCAGTGGCACATCAGACTCAAAAACATATTTGAGGCATTTATGTCTGGTGAGGGTCTGACATGGGATAATGGGTGAGAGGGGCACACAGATAATTTCCACATTTTTCACTGGTCCACTGTATTGATAGTGCCACCAGTTTCTGAGCAGGTATGGGGTGAAGGGCAGATGGATGGAGAAGGGGCTAGTTGTGGATGTAGTGAATTCGTGTGAACTGGGAGACACTACAGGTGTCATCTCTCAGTTGTATGCACAGGTATGGAGTTCATAACTCACCCCTGGGATAGAAATTGAATGCAGATTTAGCTTCTTGGTTGGGGTCAAGGCATAAGTCTCACCCAGGACACTCAGAGGAGAAAAAAGACAGGAAGCATTTTGACTTTCCCAAGTCAAGAAGAAGGCATTTTAAGAAAGAGCCAGTGGCCAACAGTGACCTCACAGCACATAAACACCAATTAATTCCAATTGCTGGAATTGGTGAGCTGGGTGTCACTGGTGACATGGGAAAGACAACTCTGGTCAGAGAGCAAACTAAGTTTCAGCTAGAGTGGTCTGAGAAGAGAGTGAAAAGAACTTGTGGATTTTGGAAGCAGAGAAGAAACAGAAGAACAGGAGTGGCTGAGGCTTAGCAGAGCTGTGAAGGTGAACTGGATGAGCAGGGAGGAGGAGAGGCACAAGATTCCTGGCCAGAGGGACAAGAGGGTTAAGGACAGTGTGGTCCAACTACTAGGATCTATGTAGAGTGAACAGCAACAGCTCGATAGCAAGCTGTCATCCGTCCACTCTGAGGAGATGGGAAGAAGACAAACAGATGTCTTTGAATTTGGAACTGCAGTGTGATGCATAAATCTGGCTGCTTTGGGGTAGAACAGAATGGGAATGAGCAGTTTAAGAGTTGACAGATTGTGGTTTTGCAGCCTGACACAGGAGTGCTTCTTATGGCTATTAAGCATAGAGGATTGCAGTGGATGCAGGTACATGGAAGAAGTGAATCACAGTAGAAGAAGCAGGAGCCAAATAGAAGGGACAGAGCCCTCCCACTTTAGGCTCAGTGCAGTAAAAGTCCCTGCTGTATATGAGCTGAATTTCCTAGGCTGCTGACAGTCTTCTACTTGTATAAGGAATACATATTGTACCCTCCAACTGAACAGCACCATGTCCCTTGCCCTAGTGTACCCCAAACTTGCTTATTATAACACTAAAAGTCCTTCTGTGCATGGGGCTTATGCTGTGGGAATTACTCTGAGCCCTGGCACCACTAATAAACTTGCTTCCAGATCTTGGTGTTCTGATCCTCATTTCTCATGACATTTTCATACTTCAGTCTTCATTGTGAATGGGGAGGCAAAATGATCTGAACAGGAAGCCCAGCAGGGACCACTGGGACTAGTTTCCTCTATACCCACCAGCGAACCCCATGCCTGGGACAGAGATAGCTAGTACATTCATTTGACTTTAGGGGTAACTGTGCCCTTAATGCAGTCATTCATTACAACCAACCAGCAACTTCTTCAGGTTAATTACCAGGGAATATACTACTTGTCCTACTCCCCAGAATTCCCTATGTCTTGTAGGTCTCCCTTTAGAATCCTGAAATGTTTAAGACTCAAGGTTAGTATTCTAGTTAATAAAATAAAATATGTAATTGAGTATTGTGATATATAATGATTTTGTATTTATTGACGAGCCTTCAAAATGATATGCAGATAAATTCATTTTCACCTTTTTCCATTTACATCTGAAGTCCATACCTGTGAGTTAACCACCCTTATTTGTCCAGTTAATATGCTTCAGACATTTTCCTCCATTTGTATCCATAGTATGCATTTTAGACTGCATCATGCATGAGTAAAGTCACATTTATGTAGATGAGTTTTGAACACAGAATCTAAAATGTTACACACAGAACTTGACTTAATATAAACATCTAAAACAGCTTCATTGTGACATAATTCAATTATCCTAAAATTCAGCAGGTAAAATTGTACAGTTCAAATTGTATATTCACAGATTTTTTTTAAACAATCACATCAATTTATGAATTAATTCATTATTTCAAAGAACATGTCCTTTGTTCATGTTCCTCTAACAGTATGCACCGCGAAAATCAGTTACTCTCACTTTCTATAGATTTTTCTGTTCTGGCATTACATATAATAAATTATGGGGTCAAATGTTCTCAGCAGCACTATACCAATGTGTGAGAGATTCTAAGATGCAAGGGAGTCAGGGTCCTACCTCTCATATATGTGGACACAGAAGAGAGCAAAAGAGTTCAATGGAAATTTAAAGTATTTTTAGTAATTTTTATTCATGAATAACACACACAATAAATTAATATGGCCTTATAATAAAAATTAAATGAAATTACCACCCTGGTTAGTCTAAATCCTACTACTGCAAGGAAACCCAAATTAAAATAAATGCAGCCTGAAGCTCTGGGTTCATTTCTAAGCAACTCAAAAGTGAAACACACAAAAAATAATAGCCACGTGTGGTGGGGTGTGCCTGCTCTCTCAGTGAGTGGAAAGGTTGCAACAAGAGACCACTGTGGTGATACACTCCTGTAACTCCAGTCACTTGGGAAGCTGAGGTAGGAGAATTGCAACTTCAAAGCCATCACAGCAACTGAGCAAGGCCCTAAGTAACTTAGCCAACACCATGTCTCTAAATAAATTACAAAAAAAGAATTGGGGATGTGACTTAGTGGTTTAGCATCCCTGGGAATACTCCCTGGGTGCCACACCCAGCCCCCCCAAAAAACCACAGGATTCCCATAAGACCAGAAATCAGAGACATTATTTGGAATTTAAAGTAATTTCCATTATATCAATTTGATTCATGAACCATATATACATATATAATTCATAACTCATTATGACCATATATACAATGATAAATACAAATTTCCTCCTCTCTAGGTTAGCACTACTGCAAGAAAACCCTGCCTTAAAATCGCTGAAGCTCAAGTGCTGGGTTCAATTCACAGCAAGCCAAAAACAAAATCTTAAGCCAGGTGTGGTGGTGCATGCCTCTGATCCTGAGGTCAGCCCAGACAAATTCATGAGACCCTGTCTAAAACATTAGAAAGGAGTGGGAATTTGCTTCAATGTAGAGTGCCCTTGGGTTGAGTCCCTAGTATTTTAAAAACCTAAAGCAACAGCCCAAAGTCTGTGATCTGTTCTCATTAATTCCTGGATTGGACACATTTGACTATCACTCAGAGGTGGTTCACTAGGCTCAGAGTCAGGAAGCGGGGCCTGATGCCCTGTCCAATCAGAGGCACCGGGGTGAGAACCGTCCAATCCGCATGCAGCCAGCGAGTAGCACGGGCTTCTGAAACCTAGCACTGGCCTTGTCCTTGAAGACGCCATTCTCCGGATCCACTTGTGGCTTTTCCTACTGTGCTCAGGGGACCCAGGTTTCTGTGCAACACAGGGAAGGAGAGACTCCGAGGGAGAAAGCAGGGCTCAGTGAAGACCAGGAAATGGTCAGTATGCTTCAGGCAGCTGGAGACGGGGCGAAGTCAAGCCCCTGGGACTGGCGGTGGCGGGAGCAGAAATGGCAGCGGGGCTGCTCCTGGTCATCTCAGTCAGCCCTCCATCACTTCCTCTGTGGGGCTCAGCCTTCAGTTCCTATGTCTGCATCTAGTGCATCTGGTAGCTGAACTCTGTGCTTCTTGTCACATGAGTGCACGGTGTCCTCAGCCTCTACCTGAAGCCCCATGAGGACATCAGGGTGCTGGCAGCCCAGCGTCTCCTGGGGTTGAGAGCAGCACCTGTGGAGTGTCATTAGAGGAGGACGAGGGTGTCCCTGTGCTGACAGCCCCGCATCTCCGCATGCTGTGTGCTGAAGACTGAGAGGATGGTGAAAGGAGGACCCGGACTCCATGGTGTTCCTGCATGAAAGGAGCTGTGGTCTCTAGAGGCTTTGGTTCCTACTTCCTGCTGAGCTAGCTTAATATTCGGGAAGCAGCATCTCAAATCCAGAACAGTGGACTCCATCCCAGCTATTTGGTGGTCTGTGAGTAAATTACTAAATTTTATTTTTTTAATTGGTTCTCTTTAGTTGCTCATGACAATTCATATTGGTATAATTATCCAAGCATGGAATATATCTCTAATTAGGTCTTGTAGATGTTCATGATTGTGAAGTACACTATGGTGTATTTGTGAGTATGTACAGGAAATTTTTCTAAATTTTCAGCTACAGTTCACATTCCCAATGCCAATTTTTCCTCTCAACATTATCAATTTGTTTCCCATGCTAATTTCAATTGGACCAAATATTTGTTACTTCTTCCAATACTGAATGGCACATGTTGAAGTTTTTGTTTCAAGTTTTTGAACAATTTATGTCAGAGGAAAGCAGGGATGTAGCACTTGACCATTTGAACAAACTGTGTGTGCCTCTCATCTCTCTGTCTTCCAAGGAACAGACACATTATCAAAATATTTTGTGTTGAGATTCACCAGTGAAGAACTGACTGTGTGATGCTACATTATCACTACCTCTCATGTCTTTCTGTCCTTCAGAACTGACCGATATAAGAATCCCACATCTGCTGTGTCTATAACTCCATGGGGTATGTAGTGAATATCAGTCTCTGAGACTTGTCCTCTTGGAGAGCAGTTTGAATTGTTGGTGGAGTCCTCAAGAGAGTAGCTGGATGCCCTACATCAGGGAGAAATCTCTTGACATTACATGACTCTAAATATCATTCCAAGGTCCAGGAAGCTGAGGCAGGAGGATCACAATTCAAAGTCAGTTGCAGCAACTTATCCAGGCACTTAACAACTCAGCAGGACCCTGTCTGTAAATAAAACACAAAAATATGCTGGAGATGGGTTTCAGCATTTAAATAATGCTGGGTTTATTCCTCTGTACCAAATAAAAAAAAATTCTTCTAAAAGACTTTTTTTTTTTTTTTGAGGTGCTAGGTATCAAATCCAGGGCCTTATGCTTGCAAGGCAAGCACTCTACTGACTGAGCTATATTCCCAGCCCAACTTTTTTTTTTTAATTTTTGCTACCCTGGATAGTGCTGCAATGAAAATGGAGTTCAGGTATTTCTTTAAGAGAATGATTCCAACTCTTTTATATGTATACTCAGAAATGAAAATGAATCACATATTTCTGTTTTGTTTTTAAAATGTTTTTGCAAACTGTTTTTGAAAAAATGTTACCAAATTTATATTCTCATCAACAGCTATACAAAGTTTTCCTTTTATCCATTTCCTTATAATCTAGAGCACATTTTATTTTTCATGTGTTTTATAATATCCATTCCTACAGCCGTGTTCAGGGTGCAACAAATCTGTTTCCCTGGTATCTTTAATCCTTAATGCAAGTTTGTTAGATCCCAGGCTACCAAGATGCCACTGTATGATGTAAAAAAACAGGAATCTGTGATATTTAATCTTTTATTCTGCAACTGCTGTTGGGAATTTTCATCCATCTCTGTGCTTGCAAGGCAAAGCCAATTCATTTGATTGTAATCTATGGAGATTTGAACTTGTTCAGTCACATTTACTCCAGAGATTGAAGTTTAAGATTGTAGTCTTTTGAGGAGGGGTTAAATTTAGAAAGTCAGGGCCTATACAAATTCTAGGAGTAATTGTTAGACCTGGAGGTATTAATGGGGTGAGTAGTGGAGGGATAGTAATTAGGAAGTCAACTGTCACCCAGGCTATCAATGGCATACTATATTTCTCCATATTAATTTCATGACTCAAGCTAGATAGAAACTCTAATGTCAGCAATAGCAGGTGACAGAATATTCTGTCAAGTCTCATCTATGGAAAAACTCACACCTTTGAGCTGAAACTCCTCTTCCCTGATCCCTGTTGATGAAATCCATGGATATACTTGAATACTCATAGAAAATCTGCACTTTTTGTGGTTTGATATTGTATATACTAGTTGCATCTTTTATCCTGATAAAGGGTCAAAGTTTTAGTACTAAAGCTGAGAAGGGGAAAGCAATGATAAAGAATTGTTGAAACTTACAGAGGAAAAGAAATAGCAGCAGTTGGCAACAATTCAGAAATGAGGATATTTCCAAGTTCCTTTAGGAAAATGCCCCTAATGACTTATTTCAATCAAGTCCAGTTTCTTGGTCACACTAATTATTCATTGTGTGTTAGGAGGAGGCTCTACTTATTGTGGTCACCCAGGCACCCAATGTGAGAGAACTCCATCTTATCATAGATGTTTCCAACACAGAGTCAGGAAATGTACTGTTTGAAATGATGTAGCCTATCTTGATAATAGGGGCAGTGGCGCACATCATCTGTTCATGATTTGTTGGTCAATGTAAGTCACAAATCACTGTCTTAACTTCTTTCATTTTCCTTTTCAAACCACTTATTTGGATCTTTGGAGATTCAAACACGCTCAGCGAACTTTAACCCTGAGCTTGGGAGTTTAGGATGTAGTCCACAGAATGAAAGATGTTACAGATGAGCTATCCAGTGAATAGAAAACCTTTTTCCAAGAGGAATTGGCAGGGATGCAGTTACTATAGAGGCAAGCTTGGAGAGAAAGGTCAGGAAGTGCCAAGCACACACTAAGCCTGCAAGTGGTGCCATGGATTTTCCCTTTGAACTCTGATGCAGGAGAGCATAGAGAGTGGCTCAACTGTCATATGCATTAGTTGCTTAACTACCCTAACAAATCTTTTTAGGCATAAAACATGTCCCTTGTGATTTAACTTCCCCTCTCCCCTGATCCAAGTTGTTGAAGTCCATGGAAGTACTTGCATGACCATAGAAGACCACCACTCTTTCTGTGGTCTTGATACTTATTACTGTCTAGATTCTTTCCCTTAAGTACTAGGTAAATTGAGGTATCTATCACAGCAAACTTTAGAGTTAGGGTGTGTATATATGGTCACAACATTTCTCTCCTCAGGGTGACACTGGCTACTTGTGATTCTGTTCCAATTAAGCAGTACTTTTGCTAAACCTGCGCTTATGCCCAAGGTGTCCCTAGGTTTTGTTCCACATTTGATGGCACATATTTTCTCTGTGGTCAGCTGTACATAAATCTATTAACTCATTTATTATTTTGCCAAGAGGGACTTGAAACAATATGTTATGCAATGTGTTTCTGGAGGAGGAGTAGTCAGCAGCATCATATGGTGCTATATTTCCAATGTTATCCTCTCTCTAATATGAGCATAAGCCACTTATTTTTGTATTGGAGTTTGAGTCCAGGGCCTTGCACATTCTGTAAACTCACTTTCAGTGAACTGTGCACCAAGCACAAACATCTGTCTTTAGATTTGGTTGTATCATGTCTCCACATTTAATGTTAGTCTCAATGTCATTGGATTTACAGAATCCCTTCTATTTCTATTTAAAATACAAATAGTTTTTATATACCTATGGATTCATTTATGGATTTCTTTGTTTCATGATTGCTTGGTTTTTATTATTGGAAATTTATACTTTAATAATACACATTGGTGTCAGGAAAGAATAATGCCTTTTTTTCTCTAAGAATTCAAAGTTGTTTGGATAAGTTTATTGCAGTACCTGCCATCTCTAGTTCTATGGTGACCAGACCCTGTGCAGCTTGAGAGTTGTAACATATATTGTACTATTACTATGATCTATGGAAGGGTAGATTATGTATCTTCAAGTTTCCATGGCTACATCAACACAAAGGGAAGAGAAGCATTTATGAACGTAAGCCAAGGAGTGCTACTGGCAACCAGAAGTTAAAATGATTCTCTCCTGAGTCTCTGAAGGCAGTGTGAGTTTGCTAACCCTTTGACATTCATCTACAGCATGGAAAAGATAAATTTCTGTAAAAGAATAAGCTTGTGTTACTTTGAACTCTGATATTTTTGGTGTTTTCTTTTAGAAAAAATAAGAATACAGGAATTTTTGCACCTTTGACTATGTGACTCAATTGAATCATGTTAATGTGGTAAATGTCAAAGTAAGCCATAGTTGTCCAGATTGTACAAACATTTGGTCATCATGATGGAAAAGTGACTCTCTTACTGTCAGAAATAGCAACATCTTGGCCAGGCAAATTCTTCACTATGAACTATGAATATCTTGTGATACTTAACTACAGTTTCTCATAATGCATCCATAATTGTGCATTGATATATCTCCAGAGTTTGTGTAGAGTGACTAAAAAAGTCATGAGGCAAGACTCCAGATAGACATGTGTTTCCTGTGTAAGAGGAGCTGTGCTCCCACAGGACCTCAGTTCTTTCTCCCCATGTGTCACCTCTTCTGTGTTTTTCACAATGTAATATGGGTCTCCTAAGATACTCTTTCCTCATTCTAGTTGCTCATGGGTGTAATAAAGTCTCACATTTTGAGTTCCCTCACCACATTTCCCATTTTCCATTATCCCTCTCTAGCTCCCAGGATTATCAACTATTTTCCCCATGACCACTGAAACAGACACATTATTTTCCCATTTTTCTCCAAGTAATGAATGGTAGTTTAAAAAATATTTATATTCAGGTGATTACAATTGCACATGAGAGTTTAGGAGATAATCATTGCCTGACTGCTGCAATTCTCTTCCTTCAATCTTCTATAGGCACATTCATCTTATCAGAATATATTTGGAAACTGTTCTTATTTGAAACTAGGCTATCCCCCAAATAATATGTGTTGGTAGACTAGGCACCAGTGTAGCAGGACTCACAGATGGGGGTTTTAGATGAATATAGAATCAAAAACATTCTTCATCTTCAGTGGATGAGTGTGTCAGTATCTTCCTGTCATCCTGGGAGCTGGAACCTACTTAGAGGAAATGGTCACTGGCATGTGCACTGCACAGGTTTATCTTCTTCTAACCTCTTCCTGCCTCTTTCTGCTTCCTAGATTCCATGAGCTCAGCAGATTTTCTCCACGTCTTTCTTCCATGATGTTTATGCCTTGGAGATAGCCTATCATGGACTGAATTCTTTGAAAGTGTAATTCAAAATAAAAAATAACTCCTCTTTTAAATTATTCTCATCAGGCATTTTGGTCACATAGATGAAAAAAGTTAACTAATTAACTAATACTGAAATAATACAAAGTAATGTCCTCATCCACCATAATTTTTTTGCAAGCAATAAATATCACAGCTGCCAGGGCATTAAACTTGATGCCCACAGGGGTAATTTCTTTGGACTTTTGTAGAGCCTTATTGGTGTCTGGACATCTCTTCTAAAATGACAGTCAGAGGAATGGGGTGATGATTATCAGGAGAGTAGCTGGTTGTCTATTGCCAAGAAGGATGTCCCATTATCCTTTTGGTCTACATAGGTAATCTTTTGGGAAAATGAATATATAAAGAATCTTTCTTCACTATCTCCTTTTTATGCAGATTTTTGGTAGTCTATAAATTGGACACTGGTATTGAAGGGAAAATACAGAATTTATTTTTCCCTCTGATATTTGGAAGAAGGGAAATTAAAACAAAGTCTAAGGAAAATTCTTACATGTTCATGTGTTCCAGAATAAACAATGTCCTTCAGTAAGTAAAAATAGGTATTGGAGAATACCACAGGTAACACAATGTGTGAACTTGAAGAGTAGGTCTAACATTTAGTACTGTTCATTTCTTGGTTTGTAACTTCAAGATTTGTTCACTTATTTCAAGTTCTATTTTTAATAATTGCAAATGCATTTTATTAGTAGAACTTCAAACACTGGAAAATGTATCCAAAGAAGAAGGATAGAGTTGTATTTCAGAAAAATTATTGTCCTTACTTTACATTAATCAAAGTTTTTCTTCACCATTTTCTTTTCCCTGAATGCTGATAGTAAGTTTATCACATATTTTCCAGTTTGGGAGGTGATTTTAAATCAAATTTCAGAGATTAACTTTGTAAAACCTATCATAAAAATTTAAAAAAAATTTTTTTCCTCCATTCTGACTGCATAAAAATCAATACATTTCCTCAAGTTTGTGTGTCAGATAAGTTGGTGAATTACAGCTTTACCATATCCGATTTTCTCTCCTAAGGAATAGTGACTATCAATCATATATCCTATTCTCTGGATATTGCAGTTTAATTCTAAATTATTGATATGTTTTGTATGTAAGGTGTCCCCAAAAAGCCCACATTTGAGATAGTGCAAGAAGATTCAGAGAAGAAGTGATTGGGTTGTGAGTGTCTTAACTCCATCAGGTATTTAATGCCCTGATTGGAATTAACTGTGGTAACTGAAGGGGTAGGTAGGGTATGACTGGAGGAAATTGGAATTGGGGCATGACTTTGGGGTATGTATTTTCATCTGGAGAGTGGAGATTCTCTTTTTTTTGCTTTCTGATTGCACTGTGAGCTGTTTCCCTGTGCCACACCCTTCCACTGTGATGTTCAGGCTCAACTCAATCCCAGAGGAATGGAGCCACCCTTCTATGGACTAAGACCTCTGAAACCATCAGCCCTTAAATAAACTGATCTTCCTCTACACTTTTATTATCAGCTCTTTAGTCACAGCAGCAAAAGAGGTGACTAAAACAATCATATATATATATATAATAGTGCTTTGCAAATCCTGAATTGCTCACATAAAATTCATGGTCTACTAAGTAATTATTACTATGGAGATAGCAACAAAATTATATATATATATATATATATATATATATATATATATATATATATTCCTCTTGAGGAATATATTGTAAGCAACCTACACATGTATTTCCTCTTGTACACATAAACATTGAGTTTGGGCAGGCATGGTCATGCACACCTGTAATCCCAGCTACTCAGGGGACTAATGCCAGAGAATTAAAGTTTGACATTAGCCTTCACAATTTAGTGAGACCTAGTCTCAGCATAAAAAAGAAAAAAAAATAAGGAGAGTTATCAGTGTTAAATCAATCAATTTACCCTTGGTTTAATACCTAGTACAAAAGAACATAAGCAAAACCCCACTGAATTTGAATATTTTTACTCACATCACAGTGGGCAGTTTCTCATTCAAAGTATATCAATAAAATTGGGTACAGGGAAGACATGAGCTCCATGACTTCTGGCTAAAACTAGTCTTCAGCCTACAGAAGGGTTTCTATGATGTGTTCTGGTCCATGTGTTCTGATGCATGTAGAGGCAGATTTTTAAGGGATAGATTTGAACTATAGGTAATCACTTCTGAGAAAGAAGTCAAGGGAAGGAGAAGAAGGCAGATATAGCAGGTTTTCAAGTGTGTTCCACATCTGGAGCTGCATTTTCCTTCCAAAGTATCATGTATTTTAAATTTGCAAACTTCCCTATTTATTTTTTTGGTAACATGTTTTAAACTATTTCCTTTATAGAAATTAATTTGTAGTCCTTTATAATAGGAGCATCTCCTCAATTTGCACACTTCAGTTTTATTCATGTGATGGATTTATAACTTGTAGTGTTGAACATATTTTATTTTTTACATTTAAATGTGTTAGTATGATAGATTTGTATTTGCTATTGTTGTCATTAGATATTTCTAGGGAAGTAAAGCATGCTTATTTTTTTATATTCCATCTAGATGTTCCATCAACTTCAAGATTTAACAAAATGCACATTAAAAGAGTATTCCATTCATTGCTTATGATAACATAAAGTTTTGAAAGATAATAATTAGAAGAGAATTACTCTCCATTGCATTCAGGGAGCCCAAATTTGTCTTTTCTTGGCCACTTTTCATCCACATGAGTCTTGGCAAAATGTGTTTTTTGTCTTCCCTGCCTAGAGGAGTCAGGATGGAACCACCACATTTGGCAAATCAGCCCAAATTTTTAGCATTGAATCATGGTTTCTATCAAACCAGGCATGGGCTCTGAAGTTTCTGTAAATCCCCATTGATCCACTCCTCAGCTGTTTCTCAAGGAAGCCATCCCAGCTGCCACAACTACCCAGTCTCACTAGAGGAAGATTTCCAAAGTTCTCAACCAGCAAGATGTCCTGCAGCTCTGTGCATGTGCAAATCATTTGAGGGATGGAGATGAACCAGCTCACCTCAGAAACAAGATGGGTTCTCTCTGTCATGCTGTCCTGAACAAAACTGGGCTACCCTGTTATGTATTCTCTTCAAACCCATGAATTTTAATCAGAGCATGGAATAAAATGTTCATTCAATCAGGTGATAAAGAGAAGGCGTGGAAACTGTGGCATTGAAAATATATGCTTAAAGAAAGAATGGAATGTGTGGAATAGAGTAATGTTCAGGAAAATTGTGATGATGAATGCAATAATTGTGAGATAACTATACAATAAAAATTTTTTATCATGAATTGATATCAAGAACTTATGAAGTTTCAGAAAAACTTCAATTTTCCTAGTCAGTTTTGAGGAAGGTTTTGAATGTCTTGAAAATTTATCTCCACTGAATTTTTTATATCATAACCTTGCTGTTAAGTGAAATTTGTAAAATATGAAATAAAATCTATTGCATGCTTCATTCATAACAATAAACATTTGAAATGTAGAATTTGTTTAAATTTTTACTCAAATATTTTTGTAGATAATAGATTCAGTAATATAAAATAAATTACTAAGTATGATCAGTTTTTTTAACATAATAAGGATCTGTTGTTCTACATTCAACAAACACTTCTTCCTTGTGTCCAAATATAACATTTTAATGAATGTAGGAAGATCTGTACTTATCCATTATTACTTAATCAAAAATCAGGTATAGCTATTTGGTGATAATTCTACATTTATCACAAAACTTTCAAGATCTTTTAATCAGGTCTGTACCCTGAATAAATATGAGTGCATTTTTATTGCTGAAATATATAAGAAATGCAGTGAAACTCACAAATATTTAATATTTTTTTCAAATCCTAGAAAATACCATTGTGATCATTTTACAAAGAAGCTTTACAAAGGCAATAAATGCAAACAAGTATTTCATCAGTTCTCAAAATTTATCATTCCAAGCATCTATATTCAAGGAAACATTTGCAAATATAATCAATGTGGAAAAACTTTAAATGAAATCACAAAAGTTATTCAGTGCAAGAAAATTCATGTGGGAAGAATACCATACAGATTTTAGAAATGTATTAAATCATTTAAAGATTTCTCAACCCTTTATCCACAGTAGTGATAAGCCCTACATATGTGAAGATTGTGGTAAAGCTTTTAATGAAAGGTTAGTCCTTACTAAACTCAAGAAGAATCATTCTGGAGAGAAGCCCTATACTTGTAAAGAATGTGGAGAAGTATTTATTTACATCTCAAAACTTACTGAGCACCTGAGGATAGAAATGTGAAAAAGATTTTAAATATGTCTCGGGCCTTACTCAACACCAGAGGATTCATACTGGAGAGAAGTCCTATAAATATGCAGAATGTGGAAAAGCATTTACACAAATTTCACACTTACTGAACACCAGAGGATTCATAGTGATGAGAGATCATATGAATGTAAGAAATGTGGCAAAGGCTTTACATATATTAGTGCCCTTATTCAACACCAGAGGATTCATAGGAGTGAGAGACCATACAAATGTAAGAAATGTGAAAGATATTTTAAATATATCTCAGTCCTACTCAACACCAGAAGATTCATACTTAAGAAAAGCCCTACAAATGTACAGTATGTGGGAAAGCCTTTATTCAAAATTCAAACTTTACTCAACACCAGAAGGTTCATACTGATGAGAGACCATATAAATGTAAGGAATGTGACAAAGGCTTTAAGAATAGTACAGCCCTTAGTCAACACCAGAGGGTTCATAGGGATGAGAGACCATATGAATGTAAGGAATGTGACAAAGGCTTTAAATATAGTACAGTCCTTATTAAATACTAGAAGATTCTAACTGGAAAGGGACCCTACAAATGTACAGAATGTGGGAAAGCTTTTATTCAGTTTACACACTTTACTCAGAACCAGAGGGTTCATAGTGATGAGAGACCATATGAATGTAAGGAATTTGTCAAAGGCTTTCAGTGTAGCAAAAACCTTATTCAACACCAGAAGATTCATAGTAATGAGAGACTATATGAATGCAAGGAGTGTGGCAAAGACTTTAAATATAGTACACCCTCAGTAAACACCAGAGGATTCATAGGGATGAGAGACCATATGAATGTAAGAAATGTGGCAAAGGCTTTAAGTGCAGTACAGCCCTTATTCAATGCCATAGGATTCATAGTGATGAAAGACCTTATGAATGTAAGGTACATGGAAAAGACTTTAAGGTTAGGAGAACACTTAGTCAACAACTGAGTATTCATAGGGATGAGAGACCATATGAATGTAAGAAATGTGGCAAAGGTTTTAAGTACAGTGCAGTCCTTATTAAACATCAGTGGATACATAGGGATGAGAGTCATACAAATGTAAAGAATGAAACAAACTTTTTAAATTTATCTCTACTCTTACTCAACACTAGATTATTCATACTGGAGGGAAGCCATATAAATGCAAATATGTGGAAAAGCATTTATTGAAAACTCACATCTTATTCAAAGGCAGAAGACTCTTAATCATGAATATAAAGAATATTGCAAAGACATTAAGGATTGTCCAACCCTTATTAAACATCATGAAGTTTATAGTGATGAGAGAGTATACAAATGTTTAGATTGTGGCAAAGGTTTTTACCTCAACCTTTTCTCACTGCCAGAGAATTCATATTGGAGAAAATTCATATGAATGTAAAGAATGAGGCAAAGCTCTTAATAGTATTTCATTTTTGGTTTTTAACTTTACTTGGTTTCCCCTTTCATTGACTTTTTCTCCAGTGTAGTTTCTCCCTCTGTTAATGTTCATTGTTTTTCATTTCCTCCTCATGGAATATTTTTCTTACAATGTTCTATAGTTCATGCTTTCAATTTGTAAATTCTTTTAACTTTTGTGTATCATGGAAGGATTTTATTTCATCATCAAATCTGAATGTTAGTTTTGCTGAGTGTAAGATTCTTGGTTGTCTTCCATGTTATTTTAGAGTTTGAAATATGTTGTTCCAGAACCTCCAAGTCTTTAGTGTCTGTACTGAGAAATCTGCTGATGTTCATATTGGATTCCTTGTATATGAAATATCTTGGTTTTCTCTCACAGCCTTTAAAATTCTCTCTTTATTTTGTATGTTAGACATTTTCTTTATAATGTGCCTTAGTGTGGGTCTGTTGTAATTTTATACATTTGGTGTCCTGTAAGCCTCTTCTATTTGATTTTCCATTTAATTCTTCAGGTTTGGAAAATTTTCTGATGTTATTTTATTGAGCAGATTTTTCATTCTTTTGGTTTGTAACTGTGTCTTTCTCAATCCAAATAATTCTTAAATTTGGTCTTTTCATGTTATCTCAAAATTCTTAGAATTTCTGTTCATGTTTTCTTTCAATCTTCTCTTTGTAGTTAAGTTTATTTTCAAGATGAAGTATTTTGTTTTCATTGTCTGAGATTCCATCTTCCAAGTCATCTAGTCTGTTGTGATGCTTTCCATTGAGATTTTAATTTGGTTTATTTTTTGCTTTATTTCAAGGATTTCTGCTTCATTTTTTTTTAGAATCTCCATCTCGGTATTGAAATAATCTTTTGTTTCCTATGTTTGATCTTTTAACTGTTTATTAAAGTGATGGTTCATTGCTTGAATTTGTTCTCTTATATCTTTCTTTATTTCACAGATCATTTTAATTAGTACATTCTGAACTCCATTTTTAACCTTTCTTCTGCAGTACTGTCAATATATTCTATTAATATAGCATCTTGATTTGTTTGGGTTGTATTGTTCCCTCATTTTATCATGTTGTTAATGTGTCTTTCCCCCTTGCAATTCAGATATGAGGTATTATAATTTCCACCCTAGAGATTTAAAGTGTGACTGCAGGTTTGCAATACTTGACCTTTAAGGGAGAGATCAATATTGACATTACCCAATGCAAATAATAGGAATCTTAAACAAAATATCCCTTCTTAAAATGTTAACAGTTTTGTCACAATAAGCAGAGATGATGTGTTCAATTATCATCTACAATATTAGTTTTGCAATAAGGTCTACAATTTCTAATCATGGATAGAGATCAGGTGAGGGGCATAGTGTGTGATGTTATTGAGGTGAGATTATAGAGATGAGTGATCATAAAAACTGTGAAAGAGGAATCAAAAGAAGTTGGTTGTGAGCAGGAGAAAAGAGAAAGAGACTCCAAAGAAACACATAAATAAGTGGAAAGTAGAGTGAGTAAAAAAAAAAGAAAAAAAAAGAGAAACATGAAAAAAAAAGGAAAAGAATATACAACCAAACTATAATACACTGTTCAAATCTCCCAGTCCTAATGCATGAAATGTACTTGATTTCATAAATGTTGACTTATGAGAGCAGGCAATGAGAAACAAATTAGGGGTAATAAAGGAGCCTTGAAGGAAGATTGAACAGTTATTTATGTTGGGAATCAATATCTTCTGTGTTTCCCTACTCATGTGATATGTGTGGTTCTCTGGAATTTTTTGGTGACTGCACCCTCAGGATGGTAAAATTTACTGCAGTGGGAGTACTAGACTTGGAGGATGGACTCCTGGAGGTGGGGTATAGCAATTGCCTGTCCCACTGAAAGCCTTCACCTGAGGACTCTCTTTTGGGGTCCACTGTTGTGATGCAGAACCCTGGTCTTAGCCCTTTACCTCATTGTGGGCCCCACAGTACCTGGTCTCTATTTCAGTCTCTAAATTTTATCTCTCCTGCCTCCACACTTTTGACTTACTAATCAGGAACTTCTCTCCCTAGATATCCTGGGGGCTGAGTGCTGTGATCTGGGTGCCTATCCAGATAAATATTTCTGTCTTGGGCAGGTCAAGACCAGGTATTAAGAGCTGTGGACCAACCACGCAGCTGAAAGTGCTGGGCCATGACTAGGAGTGGTTGGGAGCCTGGGGATTGAGGATCTGGAGGGCCCTATTGATTGCCATACCAGTGGTACCAGAAAACCAGTGGATGCTCTACTAGGGAGAAGTTGTGGAGCAGGTTTATGTCAGGCCCCAGCAAGTGCTCCCATGTTGTCTGGAATCCCAGTGGGTACTGGGCAAGTTGGTTGGGTGAGCTGGAATCAAGATGTCCTCATACCCTCTTCCAACCTACTCACCACTTGCAAGACTCTCTCCTGCCTCTGTGACAGGATGGTGGCTATTAGCACACCTAACAGAGATATCTCAGATATAACAAGGCTTTCAGGGACCTTGGTGATATTATTTCAGACTCTGATATCCCTAGATGGAAGTAGTCACATTCTATGAAATCACAGGGATTACATATATACAACACCACTTCTATTTTGTTTCCTTTAAAATTTTTCCTCACACTTAAAAAATTAACCTTGGTATGTAGGTCAGTGATAGAGGCATTGCCGAGCATGTGCATAGCCCTTGGTTTCAGCACTAGCATCACAAAGGCAAAGCAATAAATGCAATATAAAATAAAAAAAATAATTACTGATGTGACTGCATCACTGTAGTATACTGATTTTAAGTCCTTTTGATATAAATTGAGGAATTGAATCAATTTTTTGTTCCATTCCAAGTTTTCTGAGGAATCTCCAAATTGCTTTCCATAGTGGTTGCACCAATTTGCATTCCTACCTGCAAATGCATGAGTATACCTTTTCCCCCTCATCCTCACCAATATTTATTTCTGCTTGTATTCTTGATAATTACCATTGTGATTGAAGTGAGATGAAATCTTAGAGTAATTTTGATTTGCATTTCTCTACTTGCTAAGAGATGTTGAACATTTTTTCATATACATGTTGATCAATTTTTTTCTTTTCTGTGAATTGTGTATTCTGTTCCTTAGCCATTATATTAACTTTTTTTTTTTGGTGTTAAATTTTTTGAGTGATGCAGCCACATCAAAATTTGTAGCAGCTCAATTCACAGTGGCTACACTATGTAACTATGCTTGGTGTCCTTTGCACATGAATAAAGAAAATGTATGTATATATATTAATGTGTATATATATATATATATATATATATATATATATATATACATGTGATGGAATATTACTCAACATTAAGGAAGAATGAAATCATGGCATATGCTTGCAAATAGATGGAGTTGGAGAATATCAGGCTAAGCATAATAAGCCAAACCCAAAAAACCAAAGGTTGAATGTTTGCTTGAATATGCAAATGGTAATTCACAATAAGGGGAGTGTGCTATTGAAAAACTGTTTCTTTATATTAGGTTGAGGGAGTGTATAGAGGGGAAGGGGTATGGGGCTAGAAACAATAGTAGAGTAAAACAGACATTATTACCTCTGAGAAAATTAGAAATTATACTCCATTGTTTATGATTTATCAAAATACATAAATGCATGCAGCTCTCATATAAAACTAATTAGAATAAAAATTTAAAATAAATTTTGGATTGACTATAATAATAGTACCTATTTATGGTATGCTATATAATATATTCATAGATTTTTACATTGTGTAATTATAAAACCAGAGTAATTAGTACATCTAACACCTTAGGTATGAGAAGATGGGTAGAGATTAATAAATGTATCCCCCATGTTTCTTATAGGAGTATTGTAGATTCAGTAACCACATGTCAATCTTTAATTTGTTTTGATTTCTTGTTTAGTATGATGTAAGATAAACTTCTAATTTCTTCTTCATATGGATATGAAGTTTCACAAGCACCATCTGTTGAGTAGACCATAAAAGGAGAAAAAGGCTCACCTTTCCCATTACAGATTCTTGGCATCTATAATGAAAGGGTTATGTGTATGTATGGCCTTCTTTCTGGGTTTTCCTTCCTATTTCATTTATCTGTATGTTTACTCTTATTCCAGAATCACAATATTTTAATTACTACATGTATGTAATACCCAGAAAATTTGATGCCTTCTTTGTCCTATAGAAGTCCTCAGGGCACCCTTCTGTAGATTGTTAAGTTTATTTCTATGCATTTGATTATGTCTCATGCTTAAGTTCTTTTTCACATTTAAAAGATTTGCTACTGGGAAGTTTTACCACTGAGTTACATCCAATGTCATTTTATTATTCCTATGTTTATTACAAAAAGTATATATGATGTAAATGTAATCATTTTAATTTTTACTGCTATTAACTGCACTTGTATTATTGTAGAACTACAACTACCAGCCATCCCCAGTACATTTTTTTTTCAAAATCTAACTCTATGTTGATCAAGCAAGAATTTTCCATTGCCTTTCTTTCTGAGTCTCTAAAACCTGCCACTCTGTTTTCTGACCCTATAAATTAGTAGAATCTAACTCTACTTTCTACATGTGAAATATTACAATAATTATTTCTTTTGTAATACATTTAACTTGACACAGGCTCTTGAAGTTTCATCTGTGATGAACCATATGCCATAATTTCCTTCCTGTTGAAAGCCAAATAATTCCAGGCCAGACTTTGATTATAGATTTATCTACTTGGGACATTGTGTTGTTTTTATTACTGGCTACTGTAAATGATGCAACTATAAGAATAGGAATACAAATAGTTTTTTCAATCCCTGAATTCAAATTTTTTCCTGCTGAGCACATAGAAGTACAGTTAATGGACCATGTATTAATTTATAGTGATGAATGTTAACATATTTACTTAGGTAAAAAAGAGACTAATGAGACTATTACCTTATAAAAGGTGCTGTACATTTCTTTAGAAGTCTATCTATTCATTTTAGTGGTTCCTACCTACATTGTTTTTTTTCTTTTATTTATTTATTTATTTTTATTTAGCTTTTAATTTAGCTTTAAATTTTTTAGACTGCATTTTGATTCATTGTACACAACTGCGGTACATAATTTCATTACTATGTGTAATCTACATGTACATAGGGTAATGATGTCTGTCTCATTCCACCATTTTTCATACCCCCTCCCTCTCATTTTCTTCCACATATTCTAAAGTTCCCTCATTATTCACTCGTTTCCCACCCCCACCCCCATTATATATCATCCTCCACTTATCAGGGAAAACATTCAGTCTTTTATTTTTTGGGCTTGTCTTATTTCACTTAGCATGATATTCTCCATTTGTTTGCAAATGCAAAATATCATTCTTCTTTGTGGCTGAATAGTATTCCACTGTGTGTATATACCAGAGATTTTTTTGTGTGTGTGTGCTCGGGATTGAACCCAGGGCCTTGTGCTTACAAGGCAAGCACTCTACCAACTGAGATATCTCCCCAGCCCCTTATACCAGAGTTTCTTTATCCATTCATCTGTTGTAGGGCATCTAGATTGGTTTCACAATCTAGCTAGCTATTGTGAACTCAGCTGCTATAAACATTGATGTGGCTGTGTTACTGTAGTTTGCTGATTTTAGGTCCTTTGGGTATAAATGGAGGAGTGGGATGACAGGGTAAAAAGGTGGGTTCATCCAAGTTTTCTTGGGATTCTCCATACTGCTTCCCAGAGTGGCTGCACCAATTTGCAACTGCACCAGCAATGTAAAAGTGTGCCTTTTTTCCCACATCCACGCCAACATCTATTGTTTGTGTTCTTGATAAAAGCCATTCTAATTGGAGTAAGATGAAATCTTAGAGTTGTTTTAATTTGCATTTCTCTAATTACTAGAGATGTTGAACACATTTTCATACATTTATTAATTGCCTGTGTGTCTTCTTCTTTATAGTGTCTGTCCAGTTCCTTGGCCCATTTGTTGATTGGGTTCTTTGTATTTTTGTTGGAAAGTTTTGTAAGTTCTTTAGAAATTTTGGAGATAAGTGCTCTATGTGAAGTGAGGGTGGAAAAGATTTTCTCCCACTCTATAGGCTCTCTCTTCACAGTCTTATTGTATACTTTGCTGAGAAAAGCTTTTTAGTTTGAGTCCATCCCATTTATTGATTCTTACTTTGATTGCTTGTGCTTTGGGAGTCTTATTGAGGAAGTATGATCCTAAGCCAACATGATGAAGATTTGGTCCTACTTTGTCTTCTATTAGGTGCAGGGTCTCTGGTCTAATTCCTATGTCTTTGATCCATTTTGAGTTGAGTTTTGTGCAGGGTGAGATAGAGAGGTATAATTTCATCTTACTGCATATAGATTTCCAGATTTTTCAGCATCATTTGCTGAACAGGCTATCTTTTCTCCATTGTGTGTTTTTGGCATTTTTATTTATATATCATTATGTGCTAAATTTAGTCATGAAATTTAGACCCACCTCCCATTTATCCTTTCCTGATATCCAGCAGAAATTTAGAATTTTGTGTCAACTCAGAGGTAAAAGATGCAATTATCTAGTGTATATTTACAATGCACATGTACAAAGTAAACAATTCATCTAAAAATTATAAAACCATGTATTTATTTAACCTAGAATACATGCAGACTATGTCATGATTACAAAACTGTTCAGTGGCTCATTAACAGAACTCATCCATCTTTAATAATAAAACATTTAGTATACTCTTTCAGAAGGAAGTATATGTTGTAAGGATTTCAAAAATTTATGAATCATTCCTCAACAGTGACTAACAACAAAGAACCAATTGTGCATAGCTGCAAACCAATTGTGCATAGCTGCTAACCAACATTTTGGGGTTTGAATGATGGAGTGGGTCATTGTTTTGCATAATTCTTGAAGAGGAGATGATGCAGTCCTAACTGTACATGAACATGAAGAAACCAATGAACAACAGAATGGACTGTGCGACTGTTCTGAGGATGCAGTTAAAGAGAGGATGGGGGCTGGGGAGGTAGCTTAGCTGCTAGAGTGCATGCCTCACAAGCACAAGGCCCTGAGTTCTATCCCCAGTACTGCAAAAAAAAAAAAAAAAAAAGGCGGGATGGTACTGTGAAGGTGCTAGGACTACCTCTTACACTTGCACAAGGGAGTCACCGTGTACCCACTCGAGAGGCCCATGAGCCCCATAAAAGACACATGACTGAATATTCCCAATGTAGAAAATAAATGCTGAAGAAATAACTTATGGGTAAAATTGTGTAGGATTCAGTAATAAATATAAGATCATGCATATTGGCCATGGAGTTTATAACACTGGAGATTGAGAAGTGGACACTGACTGACATGTAGAAGACCCACAGGAAAAGAAGGTAAGTGGTCTCTGATGTGGACTTATGTTTGAGCTTTGCCAAGCAGCAGCTTCTGGAACTGAGGTTGATTATCTGGGGTACAGTCTGCTGGCAGATGGCACAAATGGAGAATCCCCTCAACAACCTGTGCAAGTAGATTAGTGATTTACATTTGATGTCATCCCCCAAATCATGAGACAAAAGAACATCTGTAGCTATGAGTTCCATGATGAGCAGCATCTCTAGGTGAAATGGAGCCATGAGACCAATGGTCAGATCTGTGGGCTTGAGTCTGTGCTGTAGAAGGGATGTGAAGATGTGAAAGAGAAGAAGAATGGTGTTGCCTGAGATCCGCAGGACCACATCAGAGAAAAATGCTTATCTTAATAATGGTATCATATTGGAATCAAATGGTAAGTGAGGAGAAAAGCTAAAAAATTCTTTATCACAGGTCTCAACAGACCTATCAATCTCAGCATGCACATAGCTATTGAGGATGCATGTGAATCCCTCTTCCTTCATTCTTTCCTGACACCCTCCAGAAGGCATCACTTCATTTTACTCAATAACAAATGGATTTTTTTCTCCATTCCTGGTTTGCCACATTGCATCAGGTTTCCTGTACCTTAAAAATCATATGTAGACTGGTTCAGGAATATCACAAGTTCAAATCCAGCCTCAGCAACTTAGTGAGTGACCCAAGCAACTTACTGATTTCTTGTCTCAAAATAAAATATAAAAAGGGCTACCAATGTGACTCAGAGTTTAAACATACCTAGGTTTACTCCCTGGCACAAACAATTTATCATGTGTTGTAGAAAATATTTTCCCATTTTTACCTCATCTTGCAGTTTTCAGAGGCTTTATCTTATTTGATTTTCATATTTGTCATCTTGTGAATGGTCAGATACATATTCAATGCTCTACAATTTTTGGTAAATTCAAATGGGAGGATTGCATAACTGTAAATAATTCTGGCTTTTCTATGTTGGTTAATTTGAATTGTCAACTTGATTAGATTAAAAGATGCAGATGATTAAGAGGATTTGTGTGTGTGCATGAGGGCATGTTTAGGAATGATTGGAATGTGGGATAGTTAACTGAAGTGGAGATGCTTCTGTAGCATGGGCAGAACCACTGAATAGGATAGTAGTTAGGATGGAATAAAAGTTGAAAGAACAAGGATGTAGATGCAGGGGCAAATGTGACTCTTTTTGAATGAGGTCTTGATTGCTGCTTCAGTTGTCTGAGAATATTGAACACTTGCTTCTTCACTCTTCCAAAGTGGATTCTGCCAGTGATTCTTCAGGTAGTTTTTAGAAGCCTTGGTCTCAGGCTAGGGTAGCACTGTTGCTTCCTCATGTTCTGGGACTTCAACTTCTTGGACTGCACAGCTACAGGTTCTTCCAGCTCTCCAACCTGCAGACAGTCATTGTGGACTCTTCAGCAGGTAAGCCAATCCCTTTTTACACTTGTACTTTCTGTTGATTCTGTTTCTGAAGAGATCCCTGACTAATACTGAAAGGCCCCAGCTCCATGCCTTGAACCCTGAGTCGGGGCTAAGCCCCGCTCCCGTCCTTGATGGATAAGGTCTCCAGGCAACCGCACATTCCTTGGACAAATATCTCTTGGCAACCTTGGTGGGCACGGGGGCCCAGCAGTCCTGTTTGTCCTTGAGACAGTTAGCAGCACAGATACCACCATGCTCTCAACAGCACGCCTTGCCCAGAGGCCGTTACACTGATAAACGGGAACTGAGAAAGAACAGCGCGGTTGGGAAAGTACAGAATATCAAGTCGAAACAGGAACTGATAAGCAGGAAACAACCTAGGTGACCTATGTGCTGAATTCAAAATAGCAAATAAGAAACCTGTTGCTTACCGTGTGCGAAACCTGCCCCTTCACCCTATAAAAACCCTGTACCCCAAAGCCTGGTGTGCCAGTTCACTGAAGCTCCAGCTGAGGTTTTGCTGAGCACCAGCAGGTGCCTGTGTATCAATAAACAGCCTCTTGCTATTGCAGCCAGTGTCTTTGCGTGATCTTCCTTGGACAGGGGGACGGAGGGTCTTTCATCTGGAGGTCCCACCGAGATAGGTGTTCTTGCTGCCCCGAATACCTGCCCGAGGAACTTCTGGAAGAACTACTGGGAGGTAAGCTGGCCAGCTCGAGCTCATGTTGTCATATTTCTTGAATCTCTGCATGTCTGTTTCCACATCTCTTGAGCGCAGCATTAGTATGATCACGCGTGGTCACTTTGTACTTTGGGCAGCCCGAGAAGGAGTTGACGGACTCAGACTTCTCCCCTGCCACCCTGGGAGACGTCCCAGGGGACCTAGTACCCGATTCTTCAGGATTTGTTTTTTGGCCGGAGGGACTTACGCTCTCCGACACCACTTGGTACTTTCGGTTTGGTACTTTCGGTTTGTGCCGAAGACACGCAGCATTTGTGATTTGTGATCTGTTGTCTTGTCTTTGTTCTCTTGTGCCTGTTCCTTAACTTCCTTTCTGCTAGCGAGACTGAAATGGGGCAATCCATGGTAACCCCCCTGAGTCTCACCCTCGACCATTGGCAAAATGTCCGAAACCGTGCCAGCAACTTGTCGGTCGAGGTCAGAAAGAAGAAGTGGATAACCCTCTGCACCTCTGAATGGCCAACATTCAACGTAGGCTGGCCCAAAGGAGGGTCTTTCATCTTGGTGGAGATGCCGGGGAGAGATTTACGCCAAGGTAAGTAAGCTTCTCTCTCCCACGCCCCCCTCCCGACAGCCCTGAAGGGTATCCAGGCTGATCGGTAGACAATGGCACTGAGGGAAAGCGCCAATCACCTTTGCCTCAGTATGGGCCATACAGTGCACAACACTCCTGCAAATCCACTCCCTCCTGGATGCTCCCCTTCCCTTGCCGGTCAGACATTAGGAATTCAAGCTGTGGGATGAAGGCCTGGGATAATATGAAAATGCCCGGGTTCCCTTTGTTCGCACAGTTAGCCTTCACTAGTCTAGACACTAAAGTCTCCCTATTACTGTTCCTGTGCTTAAATGTGCTCACAGTGTTCTCTTTAAGCTGCAAGAGGGAGGCATTTAAAAACCCCTCCCGTGAGACCCTCCAAGCAAAGGGCGTTATACGCCTAACAACCAATAGGTGTCCCCTCACCCTCCGGAGATTTCTTTAGTCTACAGGGCAAGAAAATAGGTAAAAGGCACACTTTTTACTTTTGTCATCACTTTTCATAATTAGGAGTTTATAGTGGCAGAAGGAAAGCAGTAATGCCTTGCAATAGTCCATGCAATTTGCCCATTTTAGGAGTTAAAAAGCAAACTGCCTAGTCCAAGACCTTAAAATAATGAAGCAGTAATTTCCCCCACCCTGTAGTTCTTAATTCATACACTTTTATCTTGGATTCCAACTGCTGCTTGGTTTACTAAGTTAGATTTAAAAGATGACTTTTCCTGTCTATGCTAGACTCTAAATGGCAATTTGTTTGCCTTTGAGGAACCAGATCTTAACTAACCTAGACAGTATTGCCTCAGGATTTAAATGGTCCTCCCATGTTCTGGACAAACCTTAGCTAAGGAATTAACAAAATTCAGAGATAAAACATTCTGTGATTGTTCTCCAGTAAGTAAAGTACATCCTTTATGTGCCTCCAACCAGGAGGAATATCAAAAGGCCATTGCAGAACTCCTAAACTTCTTAGCTAATAGGAATTAAAAGATCTCAAAAAAAATAAATAAAGCTTAATTATGTCATCAACAGGTTCAACTACAGGAAATAGCCACCATAGGACAGTATTCTGCCCCAAGAAGGGACCTTACTTCAAGCTCCTGTCCTCAGCTTACCTATGAAGCAAGATTTAACCTGTTTGTCACAAAGGGGGAAATAAATCCTGGATAGGCAGCCATAGGCAACTCAACCAATGGCATATCTCAGTGAGGAACTTAGCAAAGTAGCTTCATTCTCAAAAGTAATGGAAAATGAGGTCTCATAATTTTCTTTGACATCCAGCCTGTCCTGATGAGATGGCTAAAATGCCTTAGGCACAAGGTTTCAGTTAAAACCTGTTAGATCCTTCCAAATCTCAGTCAAGGCTTACATTGAAATGTAAATAGAAAGCCTAAAGGCTCAGTAAAAGACGGGTCTCAAACCCAAGGGAAAAAAAAAAAAGGTAAAAAAGAGCCTTACCTAAACTCCAGCAAAAGTAAATTTTATGGTGCCTTACTAAAGTAATTAATGGCTGTATCATTTTTCTAGGACTCTTGTTTTCTAATTCTATATTTTTTTGAGCTCATGATTTTTTTGATCAGTTCTATTTATTCAACTAGAATTTTTGGACATCTGTTACATTGCAATGGAGATTCACCTATAAAGTTACAAGGCCTTTGATTTTGTATTATTTGTATGTCGTGCTAATGTCGTGTTTTGTCTGTATCAAAACTGAGCGCTCCTAAAATTAAAATTTAAAAATGGATCCAAATAGTTTTATTCACGTGATTTAAAAGGGTTCAATTTAAATTGGGTAAACTAATAAAAGTAAAATGTCTTTAGAAATAACTCTCAAGTCTCTAGGTGGTCAAACTAATGGAATGTTGATGTTAAACAATGTCTAATATCAATTGTTTCTAGGACTTTTCTTCAACAGGAAAGAGACAGCAAATACTGTTCAGGACACTTGTCTAATATCTTGGTTTTTTACAGAATAAGTAAGTTAGAGTTAACATGTATGGGATTACGCAAATGTGTTTGTTGGTGACATCTGATTAATTTGCAAAGCTAAAATGCTCATTGTTAAATGACATCAAGTACTTTTAAGTCCTTAAATTACATGGGGTAACATACTTAAACATTATTGGTGTTTTCATAGGTTGGTAAATTAAAAAGGGTTTAGAATTGCTTTGTGTCATTACTAAAAACAAGGTTATTAAGGGTTATGTTCTAACAGATAAAACCTCAACTAGGAGGGTGAGCGTTGCATCTGCTCCCTTACCACTTCCCCCTGCTCCCCCTCCAGTTCTGCAAAGCTCCAAGGAGCTCTTAGATTTGGATTTAGAGTTACCATCTCCCCTTTCATTGTGTTTCAGTTAGAGTACTATAAACCACAAAGTATTTTAACTTGTTAAATCGGAGTAATTTGTCTAAATTCAAAAATTTCATAAGAGTTGTTTCAGAATGTGAACAAAAAGGGGTCAACAAATAGGAAAGAGAAAATAAAAGGTTCTGGATTTGGAAATATATTTAATAAAAAGAAAAAGAAAATGTTTCTGGGTAAGATGGAATACATGAGGGTCTAAGTAAGTGCTAAGAAAGTCTGTGTGTAAGTAAAGGGCAAGTTTCAACAAGTCTGTGTGTAACTAAGTTGGTTGTGTGTATGTGAAACAGCTAAAGCTATTTAAGGTTTTTCCTAAGGTGAAATACTAATGTTCTGATATAAGCCAAAGTTTAATCTATATGGTAAAATAACAAGGATTCTTAGAAACACTAATTTACTCTTAATTTTGTGTCTATTAAGTTTTATTCTTTAAAACAATTAGTCTTAAAAATTAGGGTTTATACAATTATGGTTAAACAACTGTTAGAGTATTGTACTATGTTACAGAGTCTATATTTTTCTTTAAAAACTGAATTTAGTAAAATAAAAGTGTCAAGGTAGTTGTGAAATTGTTACTAGTTGTATATTAAATGTGTTCATATTTTCCAGGTACACAAGTTTTTAAAGCAGGGAATTTATCAAGCTGCTATTCTCCAGATTAAACTTGTCTGTAATGGTAATCTTAAACTTACAAAGAGTAAATCTTATTGGGGATTTATTTCTATCATTTAATATTCTATTATAGGACCTGTTATCAATAGGGTATATGTAAAATTTGTTACTTTTTACACTGGAATAAAGAATTCCAAATGTAAATGTATTTCTAAACATTAGAGCCTAACTTGTTTAAAGGTTAATTTTGTGAAACATGAAAATATTTTGCCACTTTGACACACAAAAGAAAAGTTAAAAGCTCTCTCAGCCTTTCTTTAATTCATGTTTTAGATACAATGTTAAATTGTGTTAATTATAAAGTTTATATAAACTCAGGAAACAGTATATGTAAACTACTTAGTGATATTTAAGGAAGAAGCAAAAATCAACATCAGAATTAGAACACTTAAGATTTGTAAAAAGCCACGCCTTACCTGAGATAAGGCTCTACCTCCCACCTTACTGCATGTTAAAGTGACTCCAAAATAAGTCAGACTTCAGCTTATTTAAAGTTATATTCAAAAGATTGGTTTTTTTGTTGTAAAATTACTATGATCTCAAATAGGGAATATAATGTGGTTCTCAGTCAAAATTCAAGATAGGTATTATACAAGCAGAATATATTTTTACTCTTGCTAATTTCATTTTGTAAAACTGTTACCTGTTAATGTTTTGCAGAAGTAGCTGCTTCAAGAGCAGGCAACCTAGGTAACTTGTGATAATAAGCCATCACCTAACAGATAGTGGTAACTTCCAGTACTAATGCAGACTCCAGTTAGATAAAAGGGTAAATAATTGTAAAGTTATGGACATTGAAGTTAAAGCCCAGTACTCTTACTTTATGACTGGTGAAACTGGCTTGCTGGATGATTAAGATCAAACTTAAAGATTGGAATTAAGTACAAAAGGCAAGATAGACCAGTATTTGGATATTTTGCCCTCAGTCAGCCTGAACCCAGGGAATAAGAGAACTTCTCTAAGGAGCGCTGCAACTCTGGGTCACACAACCTCCTGATCAAGGAGATTGTTGAGACTAGAGGATGAGAATCGCTCAGTGCATCTGCTGCAGAGGAGGGTCATGGAAAAAGGGAGACACCCCTAATGCTTTCAAGGAAAGCCACCTCATCGAGAAGACCCTGCCTAAACAATGGCACTAATGGAGCTAAGAAGCTGCTCTTAAGTTCTCTATGAGTGACCCCTGTGGAAACTCAGCTGACTCTTTAACAAGACAGGAACCAGGTCAATTTGACCAGCTTGGTCTTGAACACCCAGCAAAACAGTTAAATCCAAAATATAGCCATTCTTGGGCATTTAAAAGAAATAATAGTTAAAAGTAACTTAAGATGTACACTTGTGTTAACCCACTAAAATTAAGAGTGGAAGCTACAAAAGAAAGATTCTTAGGCAAATGTGCCTGATAACTATCAAGGGAAACTGCCAGAGTCAGAAGATTTTAGTCAGTTTAAGGCCTATAGTCACAGGTAGACTTTATCTATGTTTGCTCATATGATTATCTATCCCTAAGTAACAGAAGTATAGAGATCTTTACTAAACACAGGTTATACCAATAAAGGGATATTTTACAAAAATCAGATGACATTAAGTAGCTTAACTATATTTTCTGGGGACCTCAATGACATTAAGAGTTAAATATTGTGTTTACATTTCTGATAACCTGGACAATGTTAAAGTCCCCAAATAAAGGCCTTGTCCTCTCCAGCCTTTGCTAGGCCTAGTTATGGGAACAATTTCTCAGTTCTTCCACCTCCTGGTGAGAGATTAACTTCTGTCATTTTCATGATACTCAGTGGCATGTTTCAGATGCTGCAATATTTACTTTGTACTAATCTCATTTCAGTACTCATGTCTTTTTGTTCTTCTATCATAGAAGCACCCACCCCCAGATGAGTTTACAGCCTGGTCTTCCCCAACCAGACTTCTACCTTGGACCCCTCGATTAACCCGATTTTTAAAAAAAGGAACTCCAAACTGCTTACCCCTCACTGCCCCCTTTCAGCTTCAAAGCAGCCAGAACGATCGGCGCCCCCTTTTCCTTAAAGCGATTAGGAGTTCCTATAGCTAAAGGGGGAAAAAAAAATTGGAGAACAAAAGAAACTTTAACCTATAAAAGATGTAGGGTGCGCTCACTTCTTGGGACTTTTAGAACATCAGCATAACCGAGGCAGGATGGACAAATGGATATAGGATTCTATCCATGATAAAAAAAAAGTGGGGAATGAAAGGCCCCAGCTCCATGCCTTGAACCCTGAGTCAGGGCTAAGCTCCACTCCCATCCTTGACGGATAAGGTCTCCAGGCAACCGCACATTCCTCGGACAAATAGCTCTTGGCAACCTTGGTGGGCACGGGGGCCCAGCGGTCCTGTTTGTCCTTGAGACAGTTAGCAGCACAGATACCACCATGCTCTCAACAGCACGCCCTGCCCGGAGGCTGTTACACTGATAAACGGGAACTGAGAAAGAACAGGGCGGTTGGGAAAGTACAGAATATCGAGTCAAAACAGGAACTGATAAGCAGGAAACAACCTAAGTGACCTATGTGCTGGATTCAAAATAGCCAGTAAGAAACCTGTTGCTTACCGCGTGCGAAACCTGCCCCTTCACCCTATAAAAACCCTGTACCCCAAAGCCCGGTGTGCCAGTTCACCGAAGCTCCGGCTGAGGTTTTGCTGAGCACCCGCAGGTGCCTGTGTATCAATAAACAGCCTCTTGCTATTGCAGCCAGTGTCTTTGCGTGATCTTCCTTGGACAGGGGGACGGAGGGTCTTTCAATACACTTCCCAATCAATGAGTCTCAATGAAGTAGACAAACAATGGATGTGTGATTTCAGAGTGATCTTCACTCAACTTTAATACCATAGCAAGTATCTTTATATAGTAACTGAGCAAATGTTGATAATTGTGCATTCTAAGGACACATTGTTTGAATTTACAGGTGTGATCTTCCATTTAGTACAAATGTGAATGTGAAGAGTCTATGATCATAAACTGGTCAACTTATCTATAGAATAGGGACAATCATATTATGTATATCCTAGAGGTATTATATATGACAAAAGATGAAGTATACATATCAAGTATATATGCGTTAGCATTCTAAATGGAGAAAAATTGAAAGCATTCCCTCAAAATGCTGGACCAAGACAGGGATGCCCTCTTTGACCACTTGTACTCAAAATCATCTTTGAAACTCTATCCAAAGAAATAAAAGAGATATGAATAGGAAGAGAAAAACTCAAACTATTGCCATTTGCCAATGACATAGTTCTGTATCTGGAGGATCCAAAAATCCCTCAGAGAACTTGTAGAAATTATAAATAAATTCAGAAAACTAGAAGGATATAAAATCAATGAACAAAAATCTTATTTATTTCTATTCATAAGTGATGAATCTTCTGAAAGAGAAATTAGAAAAACTACCCTATTCACAATAGACTCAAAAAAATAAAATAAATGGGAATCAATCTAACAAAAGAGATGAAAGATCTCTACAATGAGAACTATAGAACACTAAAGGAAGAGATTAGAGCACTCCTTTGATGGTGGTAAGATCTACCATGTTCTTGGATAGGCAGAATTTATATTGTCAAAATGGCCATACCACCAAAAGTGCTATACAGATTCAATGTGATTTCAATTAAAATGCCAAGAGTAATAAAACTTACATGGATTGGGCACCAAAATAGGCAGGTAGACCAATGGTATAGAATAGAGAAAACAGAGCCAAATCCACATAAATACAGTTATCTCATACTACACAAAAGCACAACAAACATACATTGGAGAAAAGGAATACTCTTCAACAAATGATGCTGAGAAAACTGTAAATCAATACAGCAACATAAAACTAAACTACTATCATCCTGTACAAAACTCAAAGTGGATGAAGGACCTAGGAATTATACCAGAGACCCTGCACCAAACAGAAGAAAAAGTATGCTCAGATCTTTATCATGTTAATTTACAATCAGTATTCCTTAACAATGTTCCCAAATTGCAACAAAGAAAAACAGGAATCAATAAATGTGATGGATTCATCTAAAAATCTCTTGTCAGCAAAGAAAACAAGTGTGAAGAGAACCTACACAGTGGGAAAAAAATCTTCACCACACACACTTCAGCTAGTGCACTAATCTCAAGAATTAATAAAGAACTCAAAAATCTTAACACCAAAATAATACATAACCCAATCAATAAATAGGTAAGAAACTGAGTAAAAACTAACAGAATAGACATACAAGTGATCAATGAACATGAAAAAAATGTTCAACTTCTCCAGTAATTAGAGAAATGCAAATCAAAACTATCCTAAGATTTTATCTCTCTCTAATTAGAATGGCTATTATCAAGAATACAAGCAACAATAAGTGTTGGTGATAAGGTGGGGGAAAATGTACACTCATACATATCTGGTGGGATGGCAAATTGATGCAACCACTCTGGAAAGCACTATGGAGATTGCTCAGAAAACTTGGAATGAAAGAACAATTTTACCCTCCTATTCCACTTCTTGGCCTATATCAAAAGGACTTAAAAGAGGTGCACTACAAAGATGCAACCTATCAGTGTTTATAGCAGCTCAATTTCCAAAAGCTAAGTTATGGAACAAACTTAGATGAATTGATAAAGAAATTGTGGTATATGTACACAGTGGAATATTACTCAGCCATAAAGAAGAATAAAATTATGGCATTTATGGGTCATTGGATGGAGTTGGAGAATATCTTGCCAAGTGAAATTAGCCAATCCCACAAAGAAAAGGTCAATTTTTATCTCTGATATGTACTGCTGATGCATAATGGCGGAGGACAAGGGAAGAATGGAGATACTTTAGATTGTGTATGGGGAAATGAGGGGAGAGGACAGGCAGTGGAAATGAAAGATGATGGAATGAGACAGACATCTTTTCTCTGTGTACATGTATGATTACATGAATGGTGTGACTCTTCATCATGTACATCCAGAAAAATGAATAGTTGTACTCCATTTGTGTACAATGAATCAAAATTTATTCTTCTATCATGTATAACTAAATAAAGCATACAATAAAAAGATAGTCTAAAGTGGCAAAAAATCAACAATTTCAGAGTAGGGTGTGGTGGAAAAAAATCTTCACCACACACACTTCAGCTAGTGCACTAATCTCAAGAATTAATAAAGAACTCAAAAATCTTAACACCAAAATAATACTTAACCCAATCAATAAATAGGTAAGAAACTGAGTAAAAACTAACAGAATAGACATACAAGTGATCAATGAACATGAAAAAAAATGTTCAACTTCTCCAGTAATTAGAGAAATGCAAATCAAAACTATCCTAAGATTTTATCTCTCTCTAATTAGAATGGCTATTATCAAGAATACAAGCAACAATAAGTGTTGGTGATAAGGTGGGGGAAAAGGTACACTCATACATATCTGGTGGGAATCCCAGTGGTTTGGGAGGCTGAGGCAGGAGGATTGTAAGTTCAGACCAGTCTCAGCAATTTAGAGAGCCCCTAAGCAACTTAGCCAAATTCCGTCCCTACATATAATATAAAAACTGGTAGAAAATGTTAAACACCCCTGGGTTAAATTTCTGATAAGCACACACACACACACACACACACACACACACACACACAGAGAGAGAGAGAGAGAGAGAGAATATCCATCTCAATTACACCATGTAACCAATAAAATAAAAATAATGTTCCAGCTATCTGACAAGATTTATGGTAATTCAGCAGGACAATTCATGTAACTGAGGAATGCATTAAAAACAAGTAATTTTGTCTGATACCATAAACATTTGTTAATATTAATAGTAACTAGTATTTGGCTTTTGGAGTAATCCCACCTTTTATCTCTATTTTCCTAACAATATAACCCTCCTCCCTGTGGTTTATCCATTTCTGAATTTTGGGGGTGACTGACACTATCAACCAGAGATAAGAATCACGGCCTGTTAATCAGTTCTGGCCAACTCAGCTACTCTGTCTTCATCATAGGCAGACACAACCAAGACTACCCAAAGATAACAGCAAAGATGTTCCATTTTTGAGGTAGTAAAGAGGAAGTGAGAGAGTCCCGGGGGGATGGCATCCATGGTTCTTACAGCTCCTACTCTTGGCTAAGCTACAATCTACAGAAGCTGCAGAAAATACTTCTATGAAGAGTCATGGCCCATAAAACTTCCTTGGTGGATTTGTGTTCAATAATGAAAACAGATCTGCAAATTCAAGCTTGAATTGAATGAGAGAAGTGGAGGAATGAACTAAAATAGGAGATTAACTGAGGACCCACAGTTATTGAGGGAAGTTACAATCATCTGAATGCACAGAAAACTGGCTCAGGCATGAAGGTGGCCTCTTTAACATACCTCACGCCCAATTATAGATATCTTATTTGTCATGAATTATTTTTTTACTTCCTAATTTCCTTTCCCCCTTCTGTCTTTTCTCCCACCCTGTTCACTCCCTACCTTTTATTCTAGAACTAGATTTTCCAGTTCAATCTCCATATTTTCTTCTCATGACCAAGGTATTTGGAACTAAAATCTTACTGTGAGCTACATAAATTGTTCATGGGTGCCATTACTCTTCTCTGTTTTAAGTAGATATATCTCACTAATATATCATCTAAATGTATTTACAATGAAAAAACATTAACTAATGTTCTTAGTACACTTTATGATAGGTCCTATGCATTTGGATACATGTGAGGCCATCAATTCATTTGTTTTGATGGGTAACCAATTAAAACCGCAGGGTCATTACCTTGGAAACTGAGAGGTATAATCAAAAAGGATATTTACCAGATGGTGCTTGTTTATTGTACTCTGAAAATGGAAAAATTTCCTCTTTTCCAATGGGGAATTTCCTTCTGCCTACAGCAAGACAGGTCTTGTCAAACATTAGATACAATCACAAGATTACCAGTCTACTGAGACACTTTATAAAGAGATAATTGGAATAGCACTAAGGTAAGATGGTCAAAACAATTCTAGCCCCTGTCAAAAAATTAAAACTTGTTTAATCTGATTACCAAGGAGTATAGAAATATATTTGAGATATTAGTAAGTAACATTCCAGGTGCATGCAATTGCTGCTACAAATTAAATCACCCATGATTATTCAGATATATTTGCCACTATCTACAACTCATTGTCAAGCAGTCCCCAAGCTACATTATGTTCACTGACAGGACGATAAAGTTCACAATTGCAGCTTTCCCACTGCTGTGGAGGATACAACAAGCCTAAATGGATTCTACAGTTTATTACCATCATAAGCAGCAAAGAGAAGCATGATGTCAGCTCTGCAGACACCTAGTCTCACAGAATGACATCACCCAGTGGCCACAGGTGGTGGTTTATTCTGCCACCTAGAAGCTGATTTTGCACTACATCCAAGTAGTAAACTTATATAATAACTTTCATGAACTTACATAAAAGCTGAAAAGATGTTTATCACAAATATTTTTTCTTTTCTTTTCTTTTCTTTCTTTTTTTTTTTTTTTTTTTTTTTTTGCCATGCTAGGGATTGAATCCAGGGCCTTGTGCTTGCAAGGCAAGCACTCTACCGACTGAGCTATCTCCCCAGCCCAAACATTTTTTCTTGTTGAAAAATATTCTTCAGAATTTAGTTTTTAAATTGTTAATGCAAATTGTAAATGGTAATAGTTCATATTGTTTGTATAAGGAAGTAACATTTGCTTCCCTTTTCACATGATTCTGTTGCATATACATTCTATTGAAAGCTACCAAATATACTCCTACAGCTTGGAGGTATTATTGAGTTTATTTCTTGTAATTTCTGGGAGAAAAAGCTGACAAAGGGAGCAAGGAACAGATTTCAGCTGGAAACCCATGCTCTGAGAGTTCATCTTCATCTTTTCTGTCAATGTCTGTAGACTTGACCCTTACATCTACTATGGGGGCAAATTTTTGAGCCCAATTCAGTGACCTTTCCCTCAGTTTTACATGCTCATAATGGATGAAATTAATCTTGAATCTTTTGGCATCCCTTCCATTAAATCAATTGCTTTCTCATACTTCATATTAGAAAGATGCTCATTATACTAAAGCATTATACTCTCTAGAATATTAAAGTGTCTATTCAACTACCTTTTAGTACTTCTATAGCATGGAACATGTGCACCGATCAAACTTCAAGTACAACATTTATCAGAAGATTGACATTATATTATGATCTGCTTTTTATTTCATTTTGCTTCCTTGTGGCCACATGTACCAAACCATGATGGTGTCCTTTTATGTGCATTGATACTTTATGTAAATGTATCTGCCACATTCTTCCCAATAATGATACTTAATTTGTCTTTATTATTATCTCCTTAGAAATTTTTAATTTTCTATGTAAACCATCTTGTTTTATACAGAAATTATTATTTTTTAAATTTCTCTTTACTTGTGACTTGCTTTGGAGAACAAAAACTCTCATGTTTGTTTACTAGACTTTGGCTTTGTAGCTGGAGGCTTGAAGGAAACCATAGCTTTGTATATATTCATTTTATTCCACCTCAAGGTCAAAGTCATATAAATTCTAATTTCCTTGCATTTTCAGTAAAAAAACAATTGAAAAAGCCTATTTCTCAGTATATTAAAATTTGAAGATACAGTTCATAGATAATAAGTGAAAATATCAAAGAAAATAAAAGAATAAGAAATTTTAAATCTTTTTATTCTGTTCTTCAATGTTAAATCTCAGTAGTGTCATAAAAAAAGCAACAATCCCGAGTTAAATTATAATTTTAAACAATTGAATATTTTTACTTTCATTTACATGATAGGTTGTCTGTTGTTTTAGTGCATAAAATGTTGCTCTTTTTCATATGTACTAAAATGAAAATGTAATCAATTTGATTTTATTTCCTTAATATGTTTGTATTACTCTTCTAAGTTATAATAACTGTCAATAACTGCTCTGAAAATTCTTTAATTTCTGAATCTTTTTGACATTTATGTTCCTTTCTATGAATTGTAGGCCAGGTACACTTGCAAAAACCCAGGAAAAGCATTCATTGGATGTTTGACAACATGTCCTCAAAGATTACATAAAAAAGAGAAGTATTACCTCCATCAATTGATTATTTTGGGTGTATGTATTAAGATATGGAAACTCTTGGAGTGATAGTTATATATTTGAAATGATCAAAAAGAATTCTTGTTGCTATTTACTATTGTAGCAAAATGCACAAACTGCTTAAGATATTTGAATTCAGATTCATTAATGAACTCTTCTTTAGTGTTCCACCTCGCCATTTTTCTTGGACCAGTGCCACTGGCATGAATAGACAGCTTGCTACATACTCAGAAACTCAGATCCTGTCTCATGACTAGTGACTCCATCTATGCATTAGCAACACATCCAATCCATGTTTGTGCTCATTATGATTTTAGAAGCAATCATCTAACTCAGTATAACTTTTTCATCTGAGAAATATACAAAATATACATTTTTTTATTTTAATGTTACATTTTATTTCACAAAAGTGTAGGGTATATACTTCTTCTGGAATTATGTTTTCCTCTTTCCTCAGAGTTACATAATACTTTAGACAAGCAATCTTTGTTAAAAAGTATCTTATTGATTCATTGATGTTCCTCACCTTTGTCAGAACCAGTTCTCTTAACTCTCATTGGGTCAACTTAAAACTGTGAATGATCATGAGGTCTAAGTGTCATTTATATGCTTTTTCTTATTTCAGTAACCTTTGACATTCATGGATGTGGCCATTGATTTCTCTCAAGAGGAATGGGAATGCCTGGACCCTGCTCAGCAGAAATTATACAGAGATGTGATGTTAGAGAACTACAGAAACCTGGTCTTTCTGGGTGAGTGAACCTTCCTTCAGAATTCTTGATTCACTATCAGTATTGAATGTCCTTCCTTTGTAGAGTATCTCTTGGTAGGTCCCACTGTGCATGAATGAGTTTCAGATACTTTCATGGGAATATATTGGGAAATTGTTGATATAGACAGAAAAAATATTAATTATATTTCTTTTTATATTTAACCTCATTGTTTCTTGATATGATGTACACCTCTCACTTAAGATTTGTCAAAGAAATTCAACATTATATTATATTGTGACCTACCCCATAAAGTACAATGTGTTTCCTTATCTTTGATTTGTTCCCTTTACTGTTAATAGTTTAATGTTGTGCTCCGTATATGCAGATTGAAACACTTCTTATACATTCTAATGGGTCTCTCAGGAAGCAATATTTGGTGAAATAATTTTTCAGAATCTGGTCTTACTCTAATGAACAAAGTACTAGAACATAAACATCAGTAATTACACAGAGGATTCCCAACAGTAATTCCACTTTTCAATAAACAATCCTCACTGTCTCCAAGCCATTCCTAGTCACCTTTATGGACCAAAGGAAAGATCCATGAAATTCAAAGAAACAAGAGACACTAGTTGTTTTAATGAGTGTTTTTGTTTGTTTGTTTGTTTGTTTTTGCTGCAGTGACCAAAAATATGACAAGATCATTTTAAGGAGGAAAAGTTTACTTGTGGCTCATGGTTTCAAAGGTCTTTGTCTCTAAACAGCCAGCTTCATTTCCTGGGACTTGACAGGAGGCTGAACATCATGCTGAAAGGAATTGGTGGAGGAATGTGGTTCACATGATGATCAGAAATCTGAGAGGTACAGACTCCAGAGACCAGATACAGAGATGCCCTAGAGTCCTGCCTCCAATGACTCACCTCCTCCAGCCAACCCTACCAGAACACAGCTACTGGAGCTCAGTAAATTTTATCCAAGGATCAATTCTCTGATTAGGTTAATGCTCTCATAACCCAATCACTTCACCCCCAACCTTTTCACATAATCTCACACATGAGCATTTGGGGATACTTCACATCCAAAATATAAGAGCAGTCATATATACAGGTGGGTAGATATGAATAAAACCAAAGATTAATGAAGATAGGTCCCAATGTGAAGGAGGAAACCACACTTTAATATGTTAATTGAGAAATTCTAAGTCAAGAGAAATTAATTTTCAGAAACCTAGTTTTATCTGTATTGCAGTCTTAAAAGGGCATACCCTTCCCTATGCTTATCATAATTTTCAATCCTTTTAGGGTTCTTCTTCCCCTTTGTGATCCCTGAGTATATTCAAGGTAACAGCCAAAGTACTCCCCTTTGTCTATTAGGATCTGCATGGTCTGACATCTCTTTATTGATTTTGAAGGCCACTAGAATACCTGTTTACATTTGCAAATGTCTCTAAGTTAAATCATTGCAATATATTAATATCCTAAAACAGTTTCTCTAATATAATTTAAATATTTATTCATTTTAAATTTTCTCCTCAGGGCTCTTTATTGATCTGGGTTTTCTGTTAATATTCTCTGCCATGTAATGAATGCTTCCTACTCACAATTCCAGTTCTTTGTGAGTGCAAAGTTATGACTGAAAATTAGTATTGTAAACAGATTTTTTAAAATAATATATTTATTGATGATTTTATGGATTAAATTTTCTATCATTCTCATGCCCATTTGTGTGTTCACTGTTTAGAGTAAGTTCTCTGTTGAGACATAGGTTTCCTTGCATTAATGAAAAATGTGTTTATTTTTGTATGTATACATTATGATTGAATGTAAATTGCCTTTACTTCACATTTTGTCTCTTTTTTATTTATTTTTATTTTTATTTTTTTAAGTTTATTTTTATTGTAAACAAATGGGATACATGTTGTTTCTGTTTGTACATGGAGTAACAGCATACCATTTGCGTAATCATACATTCACTTAGGGTAATGAGGTTTGAATCTTCTGTTATTCCCCCCCACCCCTCCCACCCCTCTTTTCCCTCTATACAGTCCCTCCTTCCTCCATTCTCGTCCCCCTCCCACTCCCCATTATGTGTCATCATCTACTTATCAGTGAGATCATTCATCTTTTGGATTTTTGAGATTGACTTATCTCACTTAGCATGATATTCTCCCATTTCATCCATTTGCCTGCAAATGCCATAATTTTATTATTCTTTATAGCTGAGAAATATTCCATTCTATATATGTACCACAGTTTCTTTATCCATTCATCAATTGAAGGACATCTGTGTTGTTTCAAAGTCTGGCTATTTACTTCACATTTTGGATCAATGTAAGTTGAAATATGCATGAACCAAGTGTCTGTTCTCTTAGAATTACAAGTTTTAATTGCTTTTATAAATATTTCTCCTGTTTTGTTTATGATTACATATTGTGTCTTGTTTCATTTCTCCATCTAGGTATTTGTATAGTTTATCTAATTAAAATATGTGGATATATGTACATATTCTGAGGTTTGTACCCAGGGGTGCTCTAATCCTTAGTTACATCTATAGTCCCATTGTATTTTTATTTTGAAATAGATTCTAACTAAGGTGTTCAGACTGGCTTCAAATTTGCAATTCTTCCTCAGTCTTCCTCTCAGCCAGAATTACTAGCATGCCTATCATCTATTTATTATTAAAACTCTTCTTTTGTCCAGGATAAGAACTCAAACTATCGCTATTTGCTGATTATATGATTATATACTTAGAGGAACCAGGAAATTCCACCAGAAAACTTTTAGATCTCATAAGTGAATTCAGTAAAGTAGTGGTATATAAGATCAATGCACATAAATCTAAGGCATTTTTATACATAAGTGATGAATCTTCAGAAAGAGAAATTAGGAAAACTACCCCATTCACAATAGCATCAAAAAAAAATACTTGGGAATCAATCTCACAAAAGAGGTGAAAGACCTCTACAATGAGAAATACAGAACACTAAAGAAAGAAATTAAAGAAAACCTTAGAAGATGGAAAGATCTCCCATGTTTGTGGATAGGAAGAATTATTATTGTCAAAATGGCCATACTACAAAAGTTCTATACAGATTCAATGCAATTCCAATTAAAATCCCAATGATGTACCTTACAAAAATAGGGCAAGCAATTATGAAATTCATCTGGAAGAATAAAAAACCCAGAATAGCTAAAGCAATCCTTGGCAGAAAGAGTGAAGCAGGGGGTATCGCAATTCCAGATCTTCAACTCTATTACAAAGCAATAGTAACAAAAATGGCATGGTATTGGTACCAAAATAGAAAGGTGGATCAATGGTACAGAATAGAGGACATGGACACAAACCCAAATAAATACAATTTTCTCATACTAGACAAAGGGGCCAAAAATATGCAATGGAGAAAAGATAACCTCTTCAACAAATGGTGCTGTGAGAATTGGAAATCCATATGCAACAGAATGAAACTAAACCCATATCTCTCACCATGCATGAAACTAAACTCAAAATGGATTAAGGACCTCATAATCAGACCAGAGACCTTGAATCTTATAGAAGAAAAAGTAGGTCCAGAGCTTCAACATGTCAGTTTAGGACCAAACTTCCTCAACAGGACTCCCATAGCACAAGAAATAAAAGCAAGAATCAATAACTGGGATAGATTCAAACTAAAAAGCTTTCTCTCAGCAAAGGAAACTATCAGCAATGCAAAGAAAGAGCCTACAGAGTGGGAGAAAATCTTCGCCAATCATACTTCAGATACAGCACTAATCTCCAGAATCTATAAAGAACTCAAAAAACTCTACCCAAGAATGCATATAATCCAATCTACAAATAGGCTAAGGAAATGAATAGACACTTCACAGAAGAAGATCTACAAGCAATCAACAAACAAATGGAAAAATGTTCAACATCTCTAGTAATAAGAGAAATGCAAATGAAAACCACCCTAAGATTCCATCTCACCCCAATTAGAATGGCGATTATGAAGAATACAAGCAACAACAGGTTTTGGCGAGGATGTGGGAAGAAAGGTACACTCATACATTGCTGGTGGGGCTGCAAATTTTTGCAGCTACTCTGGAAAGCAGTGTGGAGACTCCTTAGAAAACTTGGAATGGAACCACCATTTGACCCAGCTATCCCAGTCCTTGACCTATACTCAAAGGACTTAAAATCAGCATATTACAGAGATACAGCCACATCAATGTTCATAGCTGCTCAGTTCACAATAGCCAGATGGTGGAACCAACCTAGATGTCCTTCAATTGATGAATGGATAAAGAAACTGTGGTATATATATACAATGGAATATTACTCAGCCATAAAGAATGATAAAATTATGGTATTTGCAGGCAAATGGATGAAATTGGAGAATACCATGCTAAGTGAGATAAGCCAATCTCAAAAAACCAAAGGATGAATGATATCGCTAATAAGTGGATGATGACACATAATGGGGGGTGGGAGGGGTTAGTGTTAGGGTTGGAGTTAGGGTTAGGGAGGGGGCAAGAATGGAGAAAGGAAGGACTGTATAGAGGAAAAAGATGGGTGGGAGGGGTGGGGGGAAGGAAAATAATAACAGAATGAATCAAACATTACCCTATGTAAATTTATGATTACACAAATGGTATGCCTTTACGCCATGTACAAACAGAGAAACAACATGTATCCCATTTGTTTACAATTAAAAAAAAGATTTTAGCATTTTAAAGTAGGACTTTCAAATATATTTATATTTGTTTTTATCATTTATGTATTTTTAAATTTTAAATGAAATCAAATAAAATAAAATTAAACCTACTGTTTCAATATTTCAAGTATTGTTTAGTAGTTTTAATTCAAGTTGTTTTATAACATCTTTCTTGGAAATTTACATCTCCCAAAATAAAGTTGGATTTTCACAGAAAGACAGTGCTCCCTTGTCTCCCATCACAAACACCATTCCTTCTCTGCAAAGAATTTTATTCTTTTAGATGTCTCATATAAGTAGAATGACACAAGATTTGACATTTCATGGATGGTTATTTCAGTAAGAATAATGTCTTTAAGATGAATCTTTATGACAGATGGTATGCAGTTTCTCATCTTTGTAAAGTTGAAAAACATTTCATAGTTTTTTTTTTCCAAATTGTCCTTATTCATGCATATGAAAGGACATTTATTTTTTGCTATCCCTGTTGGCCCTTTTGAATGAGTTAATGATTGCAAGTGTGTAACTATTTCTTAAATCATGCATATAAGTGAGGATTTACTCTGTTGTGTTCCATATGGCTACTTTTCTGAGTCCAATTCCATATTAATCTATTGAATACTGTAGCTTTTATTCCCTGTTAAATTACAAAGCATTACTCAAATTTGCTTCTATTTTGAATAATTTTGAATTATTTATAAGCACTTGTAATTCCACAGGATTTTAAACACAGTATTTCTGTGTTTGAGAAAAATAATTTTGGAATTTTGATAACTTATACCAGGAGTCTCTATGTCATTTGGGTACTATAGACAATGTCTAATTTTATCTTTCATTTTTTTTTTGGTCCTTTATGTTTTTTTCTTTTTCTAAATTTATTTTTATTGTAAACAAATGGGATACATATTGTTTCTATTTGTACATGGAGTAACAGCATACCATTTGCATAATCATACATTTACATAGGGTAATGATGTTTGATTCATTCTGCTATTTTTTCCTTTCCCCCCACCCCTCCCACCCCTCTTTTCCATCTATACAGTCCCTCCTTCCTCCATTCTTGCTCCCCTCCCACCCTCTATTATGTGTCATCAACCACTTATCAGTGAGATCATTTGTCTTTTGGATTTTTGAAATTGGCTTATCTCACTTAGCATGATATTCTCCAATTTCATCCATTTGCCTGCCAAATGTCATAATTTTATTATTCTTTATAGCTGAGCAATATTCCATTGTATATATATATATACCACAGTTTCTTTATCCATTCATCAGTTGAAGAACATCTACATTGGTTCCAGAGTCTGGCTATTGTGAATTGAGTATCTATGAATGTGACTGTATCTCTGTAGTATGCTGATATTAAGTCCTTTGTGTATAGGCCAAGGAGTGTGATTGCTGGGTCAAGTGATAGGTCAATGCCAAGTTTTTTAAGTAATCTCCACACTGCCTTCCAGAGTGGCTGCTGTGTTTCATTTCTTGAATGAGCCCATGTTTAAGAGTGTACCGTTGCCACACATTTTTGGAGTTTTAAATGTCACTTCCCCTTTTTTATTATGGTTTTTATTTAGTTTTTAATTTTTTACAGACTACAATTTGATTCATTGTTCACAAGTGGGTCTATAATTTCATTTCTATGGTTGTACACAATGTAGATTCATACCATTCCTATAATCATACATGTACATAGGATAATGATGTCTGTCTCATTCCATCATTTTTCATACCCCCTTCCTCTCATTTCCTTCTACATATTCTAAAGTTCCCCCATTATTCTCCCACTCCCCACGACCATTGTATATCATTCTCCACTTATCAGGGAGAACTTCAGCATTTGTTTTTTTTTTGGGCTTGGCTCATTTCACTTTGCATGATATTGTCCACTTCCATTCATTTATTTGCAAATGCCATAATATTATTCTTCTCTATGGCTGAATAGTATTCCATTGTGTATATATGGCAGAGTTTCTTTATCCATTCATCTGTTGAATGGCATCTGGGTTGGTTCCACAATCAAGCAATTGTAAACTGACCTGCTATAACCATTGATGTGGCTGTGTTACTGTAGTTTGCTGAGCCCACCCCCAAATCAATTCCCCTTTTGATTTCTAATTTACTATAGTATGTTTATAAAGTCATTTAAATATTGTCAGTTCTTAAGGTATTTTCTGCTTTGAAGCTGGGCAATCTAGAGTATTTCATGAGCTATTGAGAAGATTGGGTCTGTAAGCCTAGTTGATTTATAATAGTTTCTGAAGTCTTCTAGTCCCTGTTTACCATTCTGTCTGGTTTTATTTTCTGTTTCAGTCATTGGGGATTGGTGTCTCCAGATATTACTGTCACTATTTCTATCAATTCTCTCAAGGTAACCTCTGTATATGGAAGTATGATGTGAGTATATGGAAGTATGATGTATTTACTAGTATTTTAAGGTTTTAGACAGTGGTGTCTTCTATCTTTATATAATATTCTAGTTTGTCTCTTTGTAAATTAATTTCACTTAGAAAGCCTTTTATCTCATGTAACTTTTTGATTAATTGTTTTACATAATCATTACTATCTCTGATTTCTTTATTATCTTTGCATGTAATATCCCTTTCATAATTTCACTTTCACTAAAATTGACCATAAATTTAAATAAAATCTCATGTAGAGACCAAACAGGAATTTTGAGATTTATTCCTATTAGTCATGTTTCGTGTTCTGATTTCTGTTTAATAATAATTCATTTATACTTAGATAAATTACTGAAAATAATGAACTTATCACTGTTACTTTGTAAGTTGTTTTCTCTAGTTCTTATAATTGTTTTTCCTACTTTTTTATTTGTGTTAATTTTTGGTTCATAGATTTTTGTTGTGACATGCTTTGAAGTCTGACCATATTCTCTTTATATATTTTTTGGTTACTATGCCACTAAGTGGGGAATATAGGAAACAGTTTAAGTTTAAACTACATTATGTATTGACACTAAATTTACTTAAATTCCATATAAAAATCAACATCTTTGCATGTCCTCTTAAGGTAGTTATTGATTTCACAGCTATTTTATATTGTACACTAATTAACAGGTTTATGAGAGCCTTACCTTTGTCTTTGATATTCTATAGCAACACAAGTGAAGATTTATTTTACATTCAATTAAAAGGATTTTCTATACAATTTCTTATAGGACAGATCTAGAAGTAAGAAAATTTTTTATCACTTCTATATCTTGATATGCTTTCTTTTTCTTTACTATTGAAAAATAGTGGTTTTGGATACAGTGTTTATGGATGTCAAGTTTTTTTTCTTTCTCTTTTTTCTTTTTTTCATTCATTGGATTATACATTCCTATTCTATCCTGGAAGTCTTCCAGTAAAAAATCAACTAATAATTATATAGATGTCCTTGTAAGTGATACATCTCTCATCTTTTGATCCCTCAAAATTTGTATGTGAATTTTAAAACTTTGATTATATGTGCTTTATTGTTGATGATTTTGTGCTTATCCTTGGAAGTGATTGTTCTTCTTAATGTTTGATAGCTTTCATTCCTCACATTTTCAATTTCTCTGACCTTATTTCTTAAGGAATATTTTATGTAAATAATTTCTGCTGATTTCTATCAGTAACATTTTTCTCTCAATTTCATTCACTTTAATTCTTTTTTAATTTATATTTTTAATTTTTATTAATTTTTTATAATTTTTGCAGACTATATTTTGATTCATTGTACACAAATGGGGTACAAACCTTCTGTTTGTACACAATGTAGATTTATACCATTTGTGTAATCATATCTGTACTTAGGGCTGTGATGTCTGTCTCATTCCACCATTTTTCATACCCCTCCCTCTCATTTCCTTCTACATAATCTAGTGTTCCTACATTCTTCTCTCACCCCCTACCTTAACACCCTCATGATATATCATCATCCCTTATCAGGGAAAACATTCATTCAGTCTTTGGTTTTTTGGGATTAGCTTATTTCACTTAGCATGATATTCTCCAATTCCATTTATTTATCTGTAAATGCCATAATACTTTTCTTCTTTATGGCTGAATAATATTCCATTGTCTATATATTACAATTTCTTTATCCATTCATCTGTTGAAGCACATCTAGGTTAGTATGACAATCTAGCTATTGGGAATTGAGCTGCTATAAATATTGATGTAGCTGTGCTACTATAGTATGCTAATTTTAAATTGTTTGGGTATAAACTAAGGAGTGGGATATCTGGATCAAAAGGTAGGTCTAATCCAATTTGAAACTCCACCAGCAATATAATAGTGTGCTTTTTTCCTCAAATCCAGGCCAACATTTAGTATTATTTGTATTTTTGATAATAACCTTTTTAATTGGAGCAAGATGAAATTGTAGAGTTGTTTGAATTTTCATTTACTTTAATTATTGATCAGCACATTGACAATCAAAAATGGTTATTTAGTCTTGTTTAGTAAATTCATAACTTTCACATTCTTATTGTCTTTTCCTAATTGCTTTCTACTGTTGCTTTGATTGATCCAAGTTTCCCTTTTTTCTTTGTGTGCTGTTATTTCCATTGAGATTTTTCTACTTAAAAATAAGCTTACAGTAGATGATTATAGTTATTTTGAAAATGATTGTAAATTACTAAATAAATAAATAATAGGTCAGATAAAAAGACACATGCCTATAATCCCAGATAAGTGGGAGTCTGAGGCAGAATGACTGCAAGTTTCTTGGTGATATCCTGTCTCAAAAGTAAACAATCTAGAAAAGGCCTGGGGGGACTGTGGTTGAAGCTCAGTGCTAGAGCAGTTTTCTACCATGTGTGATCTTGTGGTTTTATTATCAGTACCCCATAAAATCTAAGAAGAAAAATTTTAAAAATGGTAAAAGGGACTGGGGAAGTAGTTCAGTGGAAAACTACCCCCGTATTCAACCCCAATTACACTTCCCCCAAAGAAGAGGCAAAAAAAAAATAAGGTAAAAAGTCAATTGTTACATCACTTGACTCATGTGAAATTTGAACAAGTTGAACTTAGGAGCTATGATTTGGAAAATATTAGAAGTAATGTCAGTCAAAGATTTTATTTTATTTTATTTTATTGTGGTGCTGGGGATTGAACCCACGGCCCTTTGGTTGCAAGGCAAGCACTCTACCAACTGAGCTTTATCCCCAGACCTGCAAGTTTTTATTTTATGGGCAAAAGTCATGTGTTCTGTACAATATGGTGTGTGTAGTTTATTATATTATTCCTTATTTTGTATTGGGAATAGAGCCCAGTGGACTTTAGCATTGGTCAACACCATTGGCTCTTTTTCTATTTTCTTTTTAGTTAGTGTCTTGCTAAATTGCTGAGGTTTGTCTTGAATAGGAACTTGTTCTGTCTCAGCCTCCTGAGTCACTGAGATTAAAATTATGTGGCAGCCACAGTGCCTGGCTAATATATTGTATTCCTTTTTTTTTAAGGATTTATAAATATTTTATTGGTGGTTTCATTTAATACTGGATGCAGAGAATACAAAGAAATCAGCACATTAAAGGCTACATTAATCTTTAAAAATGTGTAATATATTTACATATATTGACCAGTTTTGTATATTTAGAATTACAAAAAAAAATGTAAACTTTCATTCTGAGTATACTTTGAATTTAGGTTTTGTTTTTGTTTTTGTTTTTTTGCTGTAGTTATACCAAGTATGATTCATTTTTTTTTGTATCTTACCTAAAAGCAAGACTTTGCAAGATGATCTTGAAACAAAACAGTAAATCAGAAATTTTAAAAAAGCTTTGTAGGGGAGGATAAAGTCACACAAAAGAAAAAAGTTTCAATACCAGATATATAAATGCAAAGAGGAAATATCAAGGAGCAAAAAGAATCACAAGTACCAATTGTACTCTGTGATTTCTAATTCTAGCAAAAATTAGCAGTAATTTAGATGTTGTTATAGAAAATAAACCATTAATTCTTTCACTACAATTTTCAGACTTCACTCAATGAACATTTATTAAGCATTGAGATTCTTTTGTATTAACCGAAGAAATAATTTATACATATACAAAGATTAACAAAAGAGACCTTCAAACACACTGCTGAAAACCACAATAGTTTGGGGGACAGATTTCAATGTACACAATATTATAAGTTATAAAGAACTTAGTACAGTACATCTCAGGGCTGTTGACTGAGTACTCTACCTGTTCCAATGTGGATGGGACTGCAATGACAACTCTGACAGGTCTCTAAACAGGACTGCCCATTAAATAATTATGATACAACTGTGATACATATCTAGCTTATAGAAGTGACATTTCCACTGTAAAGCACTACAGAATTCTAGCAACATTAAATATGAGAATTATTTCTCCCTGTTAACTATTCAGCAGGGAAAGGGTTTTCTGACTGTACTTTTGATGAACAAGACACCTCTAATATATACACAAGGGGGAAATAGAAAGTGAGCAAAGTGAATTCCTGAAGCTGATTTTTCACAGACACTAATAAGCAAAGCAGTATGCAATAAATCAAAATTACCTTAAAGCAAAGATTAAAGCAATCGATTTTGAAGGAAATATAGTTCATTTTGAAAGCTTTGTTTGGTTTGTGATTAGACTTCAAAATGTTAAAATAGAGTTCTGGCTGAGAGTGTGGTGAGGAAAGGAGTGCGGCCTGCTCTCCGGGCCCCCTGGGGCCCTCCGGCCTTCAGCCGGCGGGTGAGCTGGGGGGCCTGGGGACAGGTCGCGGCCTCTTCCCTGCAGGCATCCGGAGCTCCCGCTGCGACTGCCCACTGGCTGGCCCTGCCTGTGAAGGACCTGCGAGCCTCTTCCCCTGGCTGGATGACCTGATGGCAGCGGCGAACTGTCGGATCCCGGCCCCGGACCCCGCGGGCGGCAGGGTCTCGGGGCCCAGTCCTGTTCATCCCAGTCGAAGCCGCCGCAGAGCTCGTGGCGCCTTTGGGTGGCGGCGGGCCTGTCGGGGCGAGAAGAATGGCGGCTGCCCGGATGCCTCGGAGGCCAGTAGGGGCTTCGAGGGCCCTCGGAGGAGAGTGGACGCCCCAAAGCTCCACCGCGCGTTGGACAGAGGAGCCGCGTAGACGAGGGCCCTCCGCGACGCACCCAGTGGGGACAGGCGAACAAAGGCCTTAACCGTCCTGGAAGGTGAGCGAAGCCCCGAAGACGACGACGGGTGGAATGGTTAGCGGCCTGGGGCGGTTGGTGTGCGTCCTCCCGAGAGAAGCAGTCATCATGTGCTTGGCCGCCACCCTGGGGAGAGGTCCTGGCTGTGTGTAGAAGGCCTGTGTATATAATATGAAAAAGCTGCTCTCAACTTGCCCCCAACCTGTTAAAACGTGTGCTGCGTCTGGACATCTCAATGTGAAGAGGTTGCCGAGGTCTGATGGTTAGAAAATAACGTCATGTAAATGGCCTTTTGTTTTTAAAAATCGGAAATGTCTTCTGCAAGTGGCTTTGGAATGGATTCCTTAGCCCATCTCTGGAGCTGCACGTCCACGTTTGTTAAGGGGGTTGGAGGACGTGGAGAAGACTGACCGTGAGGAGGAGGTCCTGTGCAGACTGATTTTATGTCAAAGACATTTTCCTATTGTAACCATTGTTTTGTGTGTGCATTTTATTCCTCATTACTGTATAGATAGTTGAAAATGATAAGTACTTTTTTGGAAATATCTAGGCTTTCTAGATGTTCTAAAGTGCCTGATATATGTTAAAAGTAGAAGTGGTAACATACAACACGTTTTGTACATTTCTTTTTGTTAAAATTCTTATGAAATTTTTTTTGGGGGGGCAGTAGCCAAATCCCCTTTTGAGTCATACAGAGTTGTGTGCTGGTCCTTGGGTGTGCCTACCGTGAGCTAAGACTTGTACCTTATGTCTATGGGTTTTGTTTTACTTTGCTGTGTATAAGTGTATATAAAGGACAAGTGAATCCTAATCTGCATCTAGTCTGTCTAGATGTTAAAGAGGTTGCCAGTGTATGACAAAAGTAGAATTAGTAAAAAAATTTTGTATGTTTTGTGTTAAAATTCCTAGGAAGGATTGTCTTCTGAAAATTTTGAGCATTATAGCCCACTGGGTCGGTGACAGTTCAGAATGCTCGTATTTTGAAGACATTTTAAAATTAAAACTATTGTTACATGTGTGCAGTTTATTCAAGACTATCACGTTCCCTCTGGCCGCAGAGAGAGACACGACAAACGTCTGAAGCTTTGGAAGTTTATTATGCACAGTCCCTCTCCTACACTTCTCTTGCTCCCAGCTTCCGCGCACTCCCAGCTTCTCTTTTCTCAGCTTCTTCTTACTCCCAGCTTCCGCGCACTCCCAGCTTCTCTTCTCTCAGCTTCTTCCAGCTTCCAGCTTCCGCGCACTCCCAGCTTCCAGCTTCTCCATCCCCTTTACTCCCCCACCAACCAAGCTTATATACACTTCAACCAATCAGGGGAGAGCACACGAGGTAAACGTGCAGGACAGCTGCAGGCATAGAATAGGTACACGAGGGGGGCATGCTCTAATCACATTGTTAACTAGCCAATCATTGGAATTCGCTGGTTGTTTACTGTAGAGCTGGCCGCTTTTGGCTCAGTGCCAGGTGCCATCATGACCATGCCCAAGGCTGGGGGTCCCGGGAACCACGACATATCCCCGTTCTTTATCATTAAACTAAGGCTCGGGACCATGTCTGTCTTAGGCTGAGTGGTCAGCATATGTCCTTACCCGTCATCAGAGCCTGCAGAGCATGCTGCAGCTCCTGTCTTAGGTTGGTACACAGCCACCTCCTTCATTACCCGTCTTTGACTACCGGTCCAGCATCAAGAGCCATACTAATGGGGGCTGTCGGCCTTTAGGGCGGTCATGGCCTGATGAAAGATAATTTGATCTCTCTATTGGCTAGCTTGTAGATGCATGCCAAAACGAATGAAGAGAAGGAGGCCAAGGCAGAGGAACACCACCATAGCTCCTAAGCCTACCCGCTGTTTGACAAATCTATAAACAGAAGAAAAACCATGTAGCCATATTAAATACAGAAACAATATACACCCCAGTAGAGTTACAATACGGGCAACACAAACAGCTCTCAGGGAATAAACGCATCCCAGTCCCAAAAGTTCTTGCAAGGTATCCACTTGTTCTTAGTAAGTCCACTCTCTGATAGAGTCTCTATGGTCTGTAAGGCTGCAGCTGTATTTTCGGCCAAATGATCGTTGTTATGGTTGTGTCAATGCTGCTACTGCAAGGACTGCGATGGCAATGATCACGGCTGTTGCAATGTCAAAGCCTCTCCTGTTTCTTGATAATAGCACTGGCAATTCCATATCTGCAACAGAAACTAGGACTGGTAGGAAGAAAGAAATGTGCATCAAATTGCACGGGTGGCAAAAGAACCATTCCAGCATTGTGAGAGATAGCACACGGTTAGTGAACAGTTAAGAGGTGTTATTAGAAATGTTAGTTGGTAGAAACATAAAAGGGAGGAAATACACAAGCTGACGTGGGAGGAAAAGCAATATCACAGCTAGGGTCAGCAGAACGAGTTGCTCCACTCTGGGTCTGATTTGTAGTATGATTCCAACGGCAAAGTGCAAAAATTCCTCCTGTTAAAGCAAAGAAAGACTAGAGATATCCTTGTCATCAAAAGCAGCACGACCTGAAAAATCATCAGTAGAATTGACAGACTTGTAGAAGAATTGGTGAAAAACAAGAAAAGGAAGGATAAAAAATGTGTTAGTTAGAAGTAAAAAATATGGCCAGGCTAACAATGGTCCATAGGTTCCAGGTTTGCCTTTCCGATCTGAGTTTTTGTTATTGGAGGAAGGCTCAGGCTCGCCATTGCGAGGAGGAGCAGCATCACTTGCATGCTGTAAAACTCTGATTAGCCTTTCTGGAATCCAGACTGGAGTCTGTTGATCCTGTGGGAAAATACAAACAGACCCTCGGACCCAACGAAGGACTGGATCCGGTCCTTTCCAAGAACCTGTCAGAATATCTTTCCATTTTGCCCATACTTGAGGAGTATCATGGGGATTATAATGTCGATCAGCTGCAGAGTGGCCATCCCTATCCAGAGTTAAGAAATTTAGAATGAAGAGAACTAAATTAAGTTTATCTTTAGGAGACTTGTAGGAGGCTCCTATTCCCCCTTTTTGTTTATTTAGACAATTTTTTAAAGTAAGATGTTCTCTTTCCACAATGCCCTGTCCCTGAGTTTTATAGGGGATGCCAGTGACTGATTGGATGTTAAATGTTTGTAAAAATAACCGGAAGCTTTTGGAAGTATAAACAGGACCATTATCTGTTTTAATAACTTTAGGTATGCCCCAGCCAGCAAATGCTTGTAGGCAGTGTTGAATGACATCTTTTACCTTTTCTCCAGAATGAGCGGAAGCCATAATGACCCCTGAAGCAGTGTCTACTGACACATGTACATACTTAACAGTACCAAATTCAGAAATATGGGTTACATCCATCTGCCAAATATGACCAGGCAGCAGTCCCCTGGGATTAACTCCAAAGGATTGTACTGGGATTAAAGGAGCACAATGTTGACAATGTTTTACTATTTGTCGAGCCATACATTTAAATATAGGAAATTTTCTACTCAAAGTAGTGGAATTTACATGGAATTTTTCATGAAAGAGTTTTGCTTGTTCCTCTATGGAAAAAACAAAAATTGATTTGGTGGCCATATCTACCAAGTCATTAGCATTGGCCAAAGATCCTGGTAAATTAGAATGAGCTCTAATATGTCCTACATAGAATAGATGTTTACGCTGTAGGATAAGGTTTTGTAGCGTGGTAAAATAAGAAGCTACCGTGGACATGGAAGAAATATGGGGTACCGTTTCAAGAACCTGTAAAGCGTTAACGATATATAAGCTATCAGATAGAAGATTGAATGGCTGATTGTCTGCTAATTTAAGGGCTAATATTACAGCTGCAAGTTCAGTAACCTGTGCGGAGTTGGGTGGAACTATTATGGTGTGAAGTTGTTTACTGATAAGTACTGCACCTACTCCATTTTTGGAGCCATCAGTAAAAATGGTTACACAGTCTTTAAGAGGCTGGACACTAGTTACTTTTGGAAAAACTATGGGAGTATTTTTACAGAATTGAATCCAGGGATGTTGGGGATAATGGTTATCGAACTGAGCTGAGGTGGAACAATATAATACTGACCAATCATCATCATTATTAATTAGCCATTTAATTTGCTGAGTGGAATAAGGAGTTATAATAATAGACGGATGGATTCCAAAAACAGTAATGCAAGATTCTATTCCCTTGAATATTACCTGAGCGATAGCTTGGGGATATGATTGTAATGTTTTAGCTGGAGAGCTAGGGAGATTTATACTTTGCAGAGGTCCTCCTTGCCAAACTATGCCAAAAGGGGTATGCTTCTCTGAGATTATGATTAAACTTAATGGTTGAGTAGGATCACAACGATCAACGTAACACTGCTGAAGTCTATTCTCTACTAGCTGTAAGGATATCCGTGCTTCGGGAGTAAGTTTCCTAGGGGAATTCAAGTCAGGATTATCTTTTAATATATCGAATAAAGGTTTTAATTCCCCTGTGGATAATTTTAAATAGGATCTGATCCAGTTAATGTCACCTAAGTGTTTCTGAAAATCGTTCAAGGTATTCAATTGATCTGTCCTCATGGTCAACCTTGTTGGTCTGACTGTAGTAGCAGTGAGCCTTGTACCCAGATATTCTTGGATCTCCTCTAATTGTAATTTTTCAGGGGCTATCGTTAGTCCTCTCTTTTCTAATGCTTGAGTTATAAATTGTAATGCTTCTAACAAAACTTCTTTTTCTGGATGGCAAATAAGTATGTCATCCATATAATGATAAATCAACAATCTCTTAAACTTTTGTCTAGTAGTTGTTAACGCTTTATCTACGTATATTTGACATATAGTAGGACTGTTAGCCATACCTTGAGGCAACACGGTTCATTCGAATCTCTGGTCAGGCTGAATGTGATTAAGAGAGGGTAAAGTAAAGGCAAATCTCCAACAATCATTTTTGTGTAAGGGTATAGAGAAAAAGCAATCTTTTAAATCCAGAATAATAGTAGGCCAATTTTTTGGTAGCGCAGTGACCAGAGGGAGTCCACATTGGATGGGTCCCATAGGGTACATTTGTTCGTTTATGACTCTTAAATCATGTAATAACCTCCATTTTCCTGATTTTTTCTTTGTTAAGAATATTGGAGTATTCCAAGGAGAGGTAGAATGTTGTAAATGACCTGCTTGTACCTGCTCTTGTACTAACTTATGAGCTGCCTCTAGCTTCTCTTTTGTTAGGGGCCACTGTGGAATCCAGCGAGGCTTATCATCTTTCCATATTATAGGGATTGATGGTTTATCAGTGGCCCCTAGGAAAAACCCAACCCATGAGAATCATTTTTTGGTGGAAGTAAAGGCAGTGGTTGGGTAGATCCTTGACTTTGTCTTCCTAATCCTTTTTTATCATCATAGTTCATATTTTGTAACATATTTCTTACAGGAGTCCCTTGGTAAGTCTGATCAGTGGTGAGTTTCATATCCATTTGCTGCAGGACGTTCGTCCCCATAGGCTAATAGGAACATTACAGACATATGGCTGAAATATTCCTGTGTGTCCCTCTGTATCTTTCCACGATAATGAGGAAGCACTTTGATTGGGGCTTTCTGCTACTCCTAAGCCTCTCAAGCTCTGAGCTGCTGTGATCAATGGCCAGTGCTTTGGCCAGACCATTGCGCTAATAATACTTTTGTCTGCTCCCGTATCTAATAAACCTGTAAATTCCATATTTCCCACTTTTAATTTTAGGAGGGGCCTCTGTCCCATATCCATAGTAAGGTTTATTAAAGTGGTTCCTGTTGATCCAAAACCTCCTTGTCTTTTATTTGTATTTTTACTGGGCCACAAAGAATGTCGACTGGGTAATATAAGCATTTGTGCAATGTGATCCCCTGGAGAGATGACCGTAATTCCTTTTGGTGAAGAGACGAAGGCTTTTATTTGTCCAGTGAAGTCAGGATCAATAACCCCTGGGTGTACTATAAGTCCTTTTAGTGTTGAGGAACCTCTACCTAGTAATAGTCCTACACTGTTCTGTGGGATTTTTTCATGCCAATCAGTATCAATCATCTGCACCCCCATATCTGGGGTTAGTATGAGTCTGGAGGTGGCACAGATGTCCAATCCGTCACTTCCAGAGGTGGCTCTGTGCTCCCCTTCTCTGTGGGAGGATACCACCATCGGGGAACTTGTTGAATTACCCCATATATTTGTTGCGGGCCCCGGGGAGGGCCCTGTCTCCCGTTTTTTTGAAGTTTAGGATTCAACCCTAGGAAATTATCCACCCTATCTCTAATAGACTGATGGGCACTATTCCAATGACTTCCTCTTCTGCATCTTGGACATAGCCCAGGTCAGGTTCCCAGGTTATTCTTTGTATAGATGTTCCCACCTTGGGCAAAGGGTGGCCTTTTGTTTGGACAGGTGGCTTTTAGATGTCCCTTCTGTCCGCACACAAAACATGATCCTAAAGACTCTTTATTAGTTCTTGAAGGGAACCTCCCCTGGGCTTGTGCAAGTGAGGCAGACAACAAGGTGGTTTGTCTGTCTATGGCTGCTACAAAGGCACTGCTCTGCGCCGAAGTATCATTTACATCTTTACACACTTTTAAGTAGGTGGACAAGTCTTTGTTTCTCCATGGTCTTATGGCCTCCCTACACCATTTGTTGGCTTGTTCGTAAGCCAATTGTTTTACTAGGGGCATGGTTTGCTCTGCATCTCCGAAGATGCGTGATGCTGTCTGAATTAGCCTATCGACGAAATCCACGTAGGGCTCACTACTCCCTTGAGTTACCTTTGACAACTGGCCCTGCAAATCTCCTGCTCCTTTTAATGTTTTCCAGGCCTTGGTTGCAGCCATGGCAATTTGTGCATAGACTGCTGGATAATAATTAAGCTGTGCCTGAAGGGTTTCATAAGGTCCTACGCCCATAAGCATGTCCCTATCGACTTGGGGATTTCCCGCTGCCGCATTTCGGCGGGCGGTATCCGTAGAGATTTCTTGCCATGATGTTTTCCACATAAGGTATTGTCCCCCAGACAGAGTGGCCCTAACAAGATTAGTCCAGTCCTGGAGCACTAAGTTTAATGATGTCAAGGTATCTATTAAGGCTATAGTAAAATCTGACTGAGGACCATATGTACTAACTGCTTCTTTTAACTGTTTCACTATTTTAAAGTCTAAGGGTTGGTGGAATCTTTGATTTTGAGCATCCTCAAAACAGGATACGCTACAGATCCAAGATGACTCCATTCTGAGCGTAATCCAAAACCGGACGCTTCATGAGGGGGTTCCCTATTTATGGGAGGTGCACTAGGCAACACGGGCACTAGAGGGGGCTTTTCATCTAGTCTTAATTTTTGTACTCTTTTTTCCAGTTCCTCTCCTGTCAGTTCCCCTTCTGATAGTTCCTCATCTGAATTAGTTCCTCTTTCTGAATTTTGAGAAAGATATGAGCGTTCCTCTTTTATTTCTTCCAAAACCTGTCTTCCCTCAGCTAAAGGCTCGGTGAGTGAAGGTTTTTTGTTTTTATCTTGCAGACAGGATTTAATAAGAGACCAAATAGCCATAGTGCCTACTGGCAAAGGGTTTTGCCTATCCGCTATATGAAGGTCCTCCCCCAGCTGTTCCCACTGTAGGGTATTCAAAAGGCCCTCATCCAAAAACCAAGGGAAAACCCTTTCCACAGTATCGAGAAATACTTTAGCTGTTTTTTCCTTTAATGGCGTCCCATGGTTTTTTAATAGCTCCCTGAGGGGTTGCTGCATTCTGAATTTAGACGTTTCAGACCCCATTGTTACTAATTTGAATAGCTTCAGTTATGGCAGTTACAATAACAAACAGTGGCCTAGCTGCCACGAGCAATGAGATTACTGAAAGGAAAACTATCAAGTGTGCATTAGAATTTTTATGGCGGCTTTTCACGTACTACCTATACCCTAATTGGACCGCTTCAAGTGTGTTTCTACTTTCACTTTAATTGGACCGCGTTCCACGCGTCAGGACCGCTGATGGCATATCCCGATACCTTTTAACCCGTGTTCCACGCGTCAGGACCGCTGATGGCGTATCCCAATACCTTTTAACTTTTTTATAACCGGTTTAACTTATTAAAAAAATTTTTTTTGATATCTTACCTTGTTTTCTTTATAAGGTTTTCATCTTCCCGGGTTTCGGCACCAGTTATCGTGTTCCCTCTGGCCGCAGAGAGAGACACGACAAACGTCTGAAGCTTTGGAAGTTTATTATGCACAGTCCCTCTCCTACACTTCTCTTGCTCCCAGGTTCCGCGCACTCCCAGCTTCTCTTTTCTCAGCTTCTTCTTACTCCCAGCTTCCGCGCACTCCCAGCTTCTCTTCTCTCAGCTTCTTCCAGCTTCCAGCTTCCGCGCACTCCCAGCTTCCAGCTTCTCCTTCCCCTTTACTCCCCCACCCACCAAGCTTATATACACTTCAACCAATCAGGGGAGAGCACACGAGGTAAACGCGCGGACAGGTGCAGGCATAGAATAGGTACACGAGGGGGGCATGCTCTAATCACATCGTTAACTAGCCAATCATTGGAATTTGCTGGTTGTTTACTGTATAGCTGGCCGCTTTTGGCTCAGTGCCAGGCTCCATCATGACCATGCCCAAGGCTGGGGTTCCCGGGAACCCCGACACAAGACTGTCATGTATATAGTGGAAAAACTGAGTCCTTAGTTGAAACTTCTAGTCTGGCTAGATATTTAGAAGTGCCCAATGTATGTTAAATGTAGAGATAGTAAAATATTACTTTGTAAATATCTTTTTGCTAAAATTCATATGAAATAGTCTTTTGGGGAAGGGAACTGTTAAACCACCTCTGTTAGCAGTTTAGTACTGTCTGCACTTGTTCAGTGATGTGGAGGACGTGGGAGGGAAGCAATTGCAAAAGGTAAAATGTTAGTGTGTTCATACCTGGGACATTTTCAGACATCAATTTTCTTTGTTTTGTGCATTTTGTTTTGCTGTGTATATAGTGTATATAATGGGCAAATGAGTCCCAGTTTTGCAACATCTAGTCTCTAGATGTTAAAGAGGTTGCCAGTGTATGATCAAGTAGTTAGTAAAATTAGCACATTTTGTACACTTTTTGTTGAAATTCATGGGGAAGCTTGTCCTCTGTAAATGACTTTTGAATATGAATTTGTTCAGCCATCTCTAAGCATTACATATGCCTGTAATTGTCCACTGGACTGAAAGAGAGAGGGATGTGAGGATAAAAAGGTTCAAGGACAAAATGGTCATATTAGAAAATACCTCAGATTCTAACCATTGCTACGTGTGCAATTTTATTTACCAGTGCTGTGTGCATAGTGGGCAGGTACTTATGTGGAATATCTAGTCCTTCTATATATTTAGAAGTGCTTGATATATTTAAAAGTAGAAGTGGTAGAATTAAAACTTTGTAAATAGCTTTTAAAATGTGATGGGAAATACTGTTTGGGATTGTTAAGCCACCTCTGAACAGAATACTGTCTATACTTGTTCACTGGGTTGAGGGAGGTGGGAGGGAAGAAGTTGCAAGGATGTTTTGATAAGAGTGTGCTAGAAAACTTCAGCTTACCCATTGCCCTGTGATGTGCATTTCATTTAACTTTGCTGTGCTGAATATATTGTATATATACTGGACAAAGGAGTCCTAATTTTATAATATCTAGTCTCTAGATATTAAAGAGGTTGCCAATGTATGACAAAAGTAGAGTTAGTAAACTAACAAATTTTGTACACTTTGTGTTAAAATTCATAGAAAGGCAGTCTTCTGAAAAGGACTTTTGGAAGTGAAATTATAACATATCATGTGACACTCAGATGTGGCACATGTGACATAAGAGAAAGAAGTGGAAGAAATGAAGGATTCTAGGCTAGAGTGATCCTACTTAGAAGACACTTTCAGATGTAACCATTGCTACATGTGTGTTTATTTAACACTATATGTACATAGTGGACAAACTTAAGTCCTTATTTGAAACATCTAGTCTTTCTAGATGTTTAGAAGTGCACAAAGTATGCTAAAAGTAGAGGTAGTAAATAAAACATTTTGTAGATATCTTTTTGTTAAAATCCATAATGAAATAACTGTCTTTTAGAAATGGAATGATTAAAACAGTTCTCTGAGCAGTACACGTTGTATTTGTGCTGTTCAGGGAGGAAGAAGGAAAAGAAAATGCAAAGGGCTTTATACCAACATATTTTCTGTGAAACAAGATTGATCATTGTCTCTTATATCTGAGTATTGTTTTACTATGTAAATAGTGTATATAAAGGACATAAGTCCTAATTTACCTCTAGTCTATCTAGATGTTAGACAGGTTGCCAGGGTATGACAAGTAGAGTTAGTAAACTAACACATTGAGTATGCTTCATGTTAAATTCATAAGAAAGACTGTTCTTAAAACCACTTAGGAAGTGAAATTGTTAGTCATCTCTCAGCATTACAGATGCATATATCTGACCCCTGTATTGATAAGAAAGTAGAAGGGGAAGGGTTCTAGGCCAGAATGTTCTTGTTTGGAAGACACTTTCAAATTCTAGCCTTTAAAAAGAGGGGGTTTTGCTTCAGAATGTAGCCTTTGTTCAGTAAGTTGCAGTTTATTCAATGCTACTGTATGTATAGTTTAAAACTTAGGTCCTTGTTGGAAACATCTAGTGTTTCTAGATGTTTAAAGGTGCACAACACATGGTAAAAGTTAAGGACTAAAGTAATGCCTTTTAAGTATTTTTTGTTACTGTATAGGAATGGTTGCCATTTAGGAGAATGGAATTGTTGAACTTGATGTCTTGGAGAATACGTGGAAGATTCACTGGGTGGTGGGTGGGGGAATGAGAAAGTATGCATAGAGAAGGACTCTGTGCCCTTAGATTAGTTCCGATTGTCTAGCCATTGTTATATGTGCATTTTAGTTAGTATTGCTGGGTATTAAAGGATAAGTCCTAATGCCCAAAGTTTGTTAGAAGTAGCAAAATAATCCCTATATAAATATCCTTGTTAGTTTTTAGGAAGAACTATCTTCTGGGAATGACCCTTGTTAATCCACCTCTTGGAGCTAGGGGTAGTCCTGAATTTAGTCACCGTAATGGTGCTGAGGGAGAAGAGAAAGGGTGAGGGGACAAGCTCTTTGCTAGTAGCTCCATATCTGGAAGGCAGGTTTAGATTTTAACCATAGATCTATATGCATTTTTGGTAAAGTACTTGTGTTTATTGTGCACAAAGTTCATACTTTATTTCACAACATCTAAGCTTTCTAGATGTCCCGAGGGTAACAGTGAATTATAAAAAGTAGAGCTAGTGAATTAGACAATTTGTAAATAACTTTTAGTTATAATTGATAGAAAAGATGCATCTGGGACATGGAATTGCTTTGTCTCTGGGCTTTGTGTATCAGGACTTGCTCATTAGGCTGGCAGCAAAGGGGCACAGGGGCACACATAGGGAAAGACAGGAGCAAGTGCTCAAGGATTGACATTTCCATGTGAGCCACTGGTGTGTGCATCTTCTGGCTATACTATAGGAATACTTTAATTCACTGGGAACATGCATTCTTGGTAATACTTTAGTAGATATCTGGTAATGAAACAAGCTTGGTGTATCCTGTTGCTTTATCTCATTTTAAATTGAGCATTAAGGAATGCATTATTTTAGTTGTAACTCTGCCAATATGTCTATCCTAGAGGCCTGTTGCCATTTCTGTCTTCAATGAAATTTTTGTCCCCAAGAAAGGATAACAGATTGAGTTGGTACAGTGTATTCTTGGTTATCAAAAATACTCATGTAGCTTTGGGATTTTGAATTGGTGAACATTCATGATGTGTGGAAAAGCACGATACACACTACAATATCAATCACAAAGTGGGATATCGTGTATGTGTATGCATGACCTGGAGGGACATGTCCAACTAAGCTGCTTGTGACTGAATGACTTTGTTCTTTGCATGTGTTTTTATTTTTCCTGTAATGCACACATTAACATTTAAAAAATAAATGCTATTTTAAAAACAAAAAAAATGTTAAAATAAACCAAACAAATTCTAACAATATTAATATGCCATACAGAATTTTTAAAATGTATTCTAAGTTCAAAGTTTTTGTCCTCTCCCCAGAGAAATAAATAAAAAGAAAAAAAGGAGCTCTTGCATAAATAAACAAAACTCAACCCACCATCCAAAACATTCATAAAGGGAAGACTTTTTTTCTTTTTGAATACTTCAATTGGTGCAATATCAGGGTAAGGTTTCTCTCCTAAGAACTTCTACTCTCTTTCTTTAGCTTCTATTCTCCAGTCATTTCTGTGTTTTTATCATAAAAGGCTATGGGCGGATTTTCTTAAGAAGTCAGGTTGAGTCAGAAGTAGCATTAGGTTGCACTATAGTTGACTGCAGTAAGAAGTTCAAATGAACACATTATTCTTCCAAAAGGATCAGAATAAGTAAAAGTGCATGAAGAAAAATGTTCAGCCCTCACTGCCTTGCACTAAGAAAAATTTTTAGAAACTGGGAATCAATGTTGGGAGTCAAGAAATAGGCATTGGCCTCACTTCTTTGAGCTCCTTTAATTCACCCATTCAGGCTGGTTTTCCATGAAGGGCAGCACCCCATGTAGTAGGCAATGCAAAGAGACAGCAAAGCAATGGCAAAGATCAGGAGCAGGACCATCCAGAAGTCCAGATCCTCTACAAATTCCTGCCAAGTGGTTCAAAAGTTGGACAGGACCCCTTCAGCTGGCTGTAGGGTGGGATTGAGGAGAGAATGACTTTCTGTGGTACTTTCACTCTCAGCCATCTGCATGGTCTCCAGTTTCAAGTGGGTTCCTCTGTCAATTCCTTTTACCTCCTGTTCTTCCAAATATTCCAGCAATTGGATAATATCTTTTATTCACTCCCCTGCACATTGCCAGAACTAAAGGAGTCACACCTTAATGATTGCAAATATCAATTTTGAGTCCATTTGAAGCTAAGGATTGAATGGAATCCACATGGCCACAGAGGTGAAGAGCTGTGTTTCCTTGATAATCTGTAGTCAGCAGATCAGCACCAAATTTATGCAACAGCTGGCAGATGGCTACATTCCCTTGGGTTGCTGCAAGGTGAAGGCCTGTCCTGCCTCTACTGTCCTGGACATTTGAGTTAAAGCCACTTTCCAGGACCAACTTAGAATAGGTAATTTCTCCATCAATACAGGCTCCTGGCAAGAGCACATTAGTTTGAGAAGAATCATTTACAAAAACCTAGGAGCTTGTTCTAATGTGGATGCAATATGGGTCAACTGTAAGATTAGACCTTTCCTCCAGTGGTCACCAAGTAGTTTCTCTGAATTCTTAAGCAGGCGCAACAAAAATATTCAGTAATAAGCCAGCAAGAATTTGTGAGAGAAGCAGCAGTGATAGCAGCAGCACCTTTCTGCAGGTTTCAGATAGAGTATGGCACAGCCACTTGTATACTGTGTTTTTAAGGAATACTACAAGAATGTATGTAAAGTTTACTAAAAATAAATCTAATTATGTAAAATAATGCATGTAGTAATTAGTTATATTTTATCATTTGTGTGCTATAGAACATGAAGTACATAAAAATTTATTAGTGTAATCAGTTAATAAATAACAAAAAGCATGAATATTAAAAATCAGTCCTTTTTGTTGATTTCTATGGTTTGACTTCACTCAGAACTGTGATAGGCTTTTGTTGTCCCTCAAACCAGTTGTTTGTTGTATCTTCTCTAAATGTGTGTATACATTTCTCCCACTGTTAACGCCCATATTTCTTTTTAAGCAATAGTTTTTTAAACCCATGATGAATCATTGGCACTGTCATCCAAAATTTACCTGTTATCTTCAGCTCTTTGTGGAGACAAAAACTAGTTTGCATAAAGTTGTCAAGAAAGTATAGATGTTTGTTTCACACTTCCCTTTTGCTCATCGGAGAATAAAGGGGTTGATAGTGTTTTCTTATTACACAATGACCTACTGTGGTTTAGGAATGACTGTGTTGATTAAAGTAACACATTTTTCTTTACTCTATTACATGACTCTCTTTTGTGCTCATCTGAGGTTCTGCAAAATCTATCGCGTTCCCTCTGCCCGCAGAGAGAGACACGACAAACGTCTGAAGTTTGGAAGTTTATTGTGCACAGTCTTCCTTTCTTTCCTTCTTTTCTATCCCTTTCTCTCACTCTCTATCCCTCTCCTGCACTTCACTCTTCTCCCGCTTGGCACTCGCCTGCTCCGGCCGCTTCGTTTCTCCCGCTCGGTTCACGCCCGCTTGCACGCTTCTACTCCAGGCTTCTACTCCCATTCTCAGCTTCTGCCTCTACTCCCCCATCCATCAAGCTTATATACACTTCAACCAATCAGGGGAGAGCACACGAGGTAAACGTGCAGACAGCTACAGGCATAGAATAGGTACACGAGGGGGGCATGCTCTAATCACATCGTTAACTAGCCAATCATTGGAATTCGCTGGTTGTTTACTGTATAGCTGGCCGCTTTTGGCTCAGCGCCAGGCGCCATCTTGACCGTGCCCAAGGCTAGGGGTCCCGGAAACCCGACATATCCCCCTTCTTTATTATTAAACTAAGGCTCGGGACCGTGTCTATCTTAGGCTGAGTGGTCAGCATATGTCCTTACCCGTCATCAGAGCCTGCAGAGCATGCTGCAGCTCCTGTCTTAGGTTGGTACACAGCCACCTCCTTCATGACCCGTCTTTGACTACTGGTCCAGCATCAAGAGCCATACTAATGGGGGGCTGTCGGCCTTTAGGGCGGTCATGGCCTGATGAAAGATAATCTGATCTCTCTATTGGCTAGCTTGTAGATGCATGCCAAAATGAATGAAGAGAAGGAGGCCAAGGCAGAGGAACACCACCATAGCTCCTAAGCCTACCCGCTGTTTGACAAATCTATAAACAGAAGAAAAACCATGTAGCCATATTAAATACAGAAACAATATACACCCCAGTAGAGTTACAATACGGGCAACACAAACAGCTCTCAGGGAATAAACGCATCCCAGTCCCAAAAGTTCTTGCAAGGTATCCACTTGTTCTTGTAGTAAGTCCACTCTCTGATAGAGTCTCTATGGTCTGTAAGGCTGCAGCTGTATTTTCGGCCAAATGATCGTTGTTATGGTTGTGTCAATGCTGCTACTGCAAGGACTGCGATGGCAATGATCACGGCTGTTGCAATGTCAAAGCCTCTCCTGTTTCTTGATAATAGCACTGGCAATTCTATATCTGCAACAGAAACTAGGACTGGTAGGAAGATAGGAATGTGCATCAAATTGCACGGGTGGCAAAAGAACCATTCCAGCATTGTGAGAGATAGCACACGGTTAGTGAACAGTTAAGAGGTGTTATTAGAAATGTTAGTTGGTAGAAACATAAAAGGGAGGAAATACACAAGCTGACGTGGGAGGAAAAGCAATATTACAGCTAGGGTCAGCAGAACGAGTTGCTCCACTCTGGGTCTGATTTGTAGTATGATTCCAACGGCAAAGTGCAAAAGTTCCTCCTGTTAAAGCAAAGAAAGACTAGAGATATCCTTGTCACCAAAAACAGCACAACCTGAAAAATCATCAGTAGAATTGACAGGCTTGTAGAGGAATTGGTGAAAAACAAGAAAAGGAAGAATAAAAAATGTGTTAGTTAGAAATAAAAAATATGGCCAGGCTAACAATGGCCCATAGGTTCCAGGTTTGCCTTTCCGTCTGAGTTTTTGCTATTGGAGGAAGGCTCAGGCTCGCCATTGTGAGGAGGAGCAGCATCACTTGCATGCTGTAAAACTCTGATTAGCCTTTCTGGAATCCAGACTGGAGTCTGTTGATCCTGTGGGAAAATACAAACAGACCCTCGGACCCAACGAAGGACTGGATCCGGTCCTTTCCAAGAACCTGTCAGAATATCTTTCCATTTTGCCCATACTTGAGGAGTATCATGGGGATTATAATGTCGATCAGCTGCAGAGTGGCCGTCCCTATCCAGAGTTAAGAAATTTAGAATGAAGAGAACTAAATTAAGTTTATCTTTAGGAGACTTGTAGGAGGCTCCTATTCCCCCTTTTTGTTTATTTAGACAATTTTTTAAAGTAAGATGTGCTCTTTCCACAATGCCCTGTCCCTGAGGATTATAGGGGATGCCAGTGACTGATTGGATGTTAAATGTTTGTAAAAACAACCGGAAGCTTTTGGAAGTATAAACAGGACCATTATCTGTTTTAATAACTTTAGGTATGCCCCAGCCAGCAAATGCTTGTAGGCAGTGTTGAATGACATCTTTTACCTTTTCTCCAGAATGAGCGGAAGCCATAATGACCCCTGAAGCAGTGTCTACTGACACATGTACATACTTAACAGTACCAAATTCAGGAATATGGGTTACATCCATCTGCCAAATATGACCAGGCAGCAGTCCCCTGGGATTAACTCCAAAGGATTGTACTGGGATTAAAGGAGCACAGTGTTGACAATTTTTTACTATTTGTCGAGCCATACATTTAGATATAGGAAATTTTCTGCTCAAAGTAGTGGAATTTACATGGAATTTTTCATGAAAGAGTTTTGCTTGTTCCTCTATGGAAAAAACAAAAATTGATTTGGTGGCCATATCTACCAAGTCATTAGCATTGGCCAAAGATCCTGGTAAATTAGAATGAGCTCTAATATGTCCTACATAGAATAGATGTTTACGCTGTAGGATAAGGTTTTGTAGCGTGGTAAAATAAGAAGCTACCGTGGACATGGAAGAAATATGGGGTACCATTTCAAGAACCTGTAAAGCGTTGACGATATATAAGCTATCAGATAGAAGATTGAATGGCTGATTATCTGCTATTTTAAAGGCTAATATTACAGCTGCAAGTTCAGTAACCTGTGCGGAGTTGGGTGGAACTATTATGGTGTGAAGTTGTTTACTGATAAGTACTGCACCTACTCCATTTTTGGAGCCATCAGTAAAAATGGTTACACAGTCTTTAAGAGGCTGGACACTAGTTACTTTTGGAAAAACTATGGGAGTATTTTTACAGAATTGAATCCAGGGATGTTGGGGATAATGGTTATCGAACTGAGTTGAGGTGGAACAATATAATACTGACCAATCATCATCATTATTAATTAGCCATTTAATTTGCTGAGTGGAATAAGGAGTTATAATAATAGACGGATGGATTCCAAAAACAGTAATGCAAGATTCTATTCCCTTGAATATTACCTGAGCGATAGCTTGGGGATATGATTGTAATGTTTTAGCTGGAGAGCTAGGGAGATTTATACTTTGTAGAGGTCCTCCTTGCCAAACTATACCAAAGGGGGTATGTTTCTCTGAGATTATGATTAAACTTAATGGTTGAGTAGGATCACAACGATCAACGTAACACTGCTGAAGTCTATTCTCTACTAGCTGTAAGGATATCCGTGCTTCGGGAGTAAGTTTCCTAGGGGAATTCAAGTCAGGATTATCTTTTAATATATCGAATAAAGGTTTTAATTCCCCTGTGGATAATTTTAAATAGGATCTGATCCAGTTAATGTCACCTAAGTGTTTCTGAAAATCGTTCAAGGTATTCAATTGATCTGTCCTCATGGTCAACCTTGTTGGTCTGACTGTAGTAGCATTGAGCCTTGTACCCAGATATTCTTGGATCTCCTCTAATTGTAATTTTTCAGGGGCTATCGTTAGTCCTCTCTTTTCTAATGCTTGAGTTATAAATTGTAATGCTTCTAACAAAACTTCTTTTTCTGGATGGCAAATAAGTATGTCATCCATATAATGATAAATCAACAATCTCTTAAACTTTTGTCTAGTAGTTGTTAACGCTTTATCTACGTATATTTGACATATAGTAGGACTGTTAGCCATACCTTGAGGCAACATGGTCCATTCGAATCTCTGATCAGGCTGAGTGTGATTAAGAGAGGGCAAAGTAAAGGCAAATCTCCAGCAATCATTTTTGTGTAAGGGTATAGAGAAAAAGCAATCTTTTAAATCCAGAATAATAGTAGGCCAATTTTTTGGTAGCGCAGTGACAAGAGGGAGTCCACATTGGATGGGTCCCATAGGGTACATTTGTTCGTTTATGACTCTTAAATCATGTAATAACCTCCATTTTCCTGATTTTTTCTTTGTTAAGAATATTGGAGTATTCCAAGGAGAGGTAGAGTGTTGTAAATGACCTGCTTGTACCTGCTCTTGTACTAACTTATGAGCTGCCTCTAGCTTCTCTTTTGTTAGGGGCCACTGTGGGATCCAGCGAGGCATATCATCTTTCCATACTATAGGGATTGATGGTTTATCAGTGGCCCCTAGGAGAAACCCAATCCATGAGAATCATTTTTTGGTGGAAGTAAAGGCAGTGGTTGGGTAGATCCTTGACTATGTCTTCCTAATCCTTTTTTATCATCATAGTTCATATTTTGTAACATATTTCTTACAGGAGTCCCTTGGTAAGTCTGATCAGTGGTGAGTTTCATATCCATTTGCTGAAGGACGTCTCGTCCCCATAGACTAATAGGAACATTACAGACATATGGCTGAAATATTCCTGTGTGTCCCTCTGTATCTTTCCATGATAATGAGGAAGCACTTTGATTGGGGCTTTCTGCTACTCCTAAGCCTCTCAAGCTCTGAGCTGCTGTGATCAATGGCCAGTGCTTTGGCCAGACCATTGCGCTAATAATACTTTTGTCTGCTCCCGTATCTAATAAACCTGTAAATTCCACATTTCCCACTTTTAATTTTAGGAGGGGCCTCTGTCCCATATCCATAGTAAGGTTTATTAAAGTGGTTCCTGTTGATCCAAAACCTCCTTGTCTTTTATTTGTATTTTTACTGGGCCACAAAGAATGTCGACTGGGTAATATAAGCATTTGTGCAATGTGATCCCCTGGAGAGATGACCATAATTCCTTTTGGTGAAGAGACCAAGGCTTTTATTTGTCCAGTGAAATCAGGATCAATAACCCCTGGGTGTACTATAAGTCCTTTTAGTGTTGAGGAACCTCTACCTAGTAATAGTCCTACACTGTTCTGTGGGATTTTTTCATGCCAATCAGTATCAATCATCTGCACCCCCATATCTGGGGTTAATATGAGTCTGGAGGTGGCACAGATGTCCAATCCTGCACTTCCTGAGGTGGCTCTGCGCTCCCCTTCTCTGTGGGAGGATACCACCATCGGGGAACTTGTTGAATTACCCCGTATATTTGTTGCGGGCCCCGGGGAGGGCCCTGTCTCCCGTTTTTTTGAAGTTTAGGATTCAACCCTAGGAAATTATCCTTCTTATGTCTAATAGAATGACAGGCACTACTCCAATGATTTCCTCTTCTGCATCTTGGACATAGCCCACGTCCGGTTCCCAAGTTATTCTTTGTATAGATGTTCCCACCTTGGGCAAGGGGTGGCCTTTTGTTTGGACAAGTGGCTTTTAGATATCCCATCTGTCCACACACAAAACATGATCCTAAAGACTCTTTATTAGTTCTTGAAGGGATCCTCCCCTGGGCTTGTGCAAGTGAGGCAGACAACAAGGTGGTTTGTCTGTCTATGGCTGCTACAAAGGCACTGCTCTGCGCCGAAGTATCATTTATATCTCTACACACTTTTAAGTAGGTGGACAAGTCTTTGTTTCTCCATGGTCTTATGGCCTCCCTACACCATTTGTTAGCTTGTTCATAAGCCAATTGTTTTACTAGGGGCATGGCTTGCTCTGCATCTCCAAAGATGTGTGATGCTGTCTGAATTAGCCTATCGACGAAGTCCGCGTAGGGCTCACTACTCCCTTGAGTTACCTTTGACAACTGGCCCTGCAAATCTCCTGCTCCTTTTAATGTTTTCCAGGCCTTGGTTGCAGCCATGGCAATTTGTGCATAGACTGCTGGATAATAATTAAGCTGTGCCTGAAGGGTTTCATAAGGTCCTACGCCCATAAGCATGTCCCTATCGACTTGGGGATTTCCCGCTGCCGCATTTCGGCGGGCGGTATCCGTAGAGATTTCTTGCCATGATGTTTTCCACATAAGGTATTGTCCCCCAGACAGAGTGGCCCTAACAAGATTAGTCCAGTCCTGGAGCACTAAGTTTAATGATGTCAAGGTATCTATTAAGGCTATAGTAAAATCTGACTGAGGACCATATGTACTAACTGCTTCTTTTAACTGTTTCACTATTTTAAAGTCTAAGGGTTGGTGGAATCTTTGATTTTGAGCATCCTCAAAACAGGATACGCTACAGATCCAAGATGACTCCATTCTGAGCGTAATCCAAAACCGGACGCTTCATGAGGGGGTTCCCTATTTATGGGAGGTGCACTAGGCAACACGGGCACTAGAGGGGGCTTTTCATCTAGTCTTAATTTTTGTACGCTTTTTTCCAGTTCCTCTCCTGAAAGTTCCCCTTCTGATAGTTCCTCATCTGAATTAGTTCCTCTTTCTGAATTTTGAGAAAGATATGAGCGTTCCTCTTTTATTTCTTCCAAAACCTGTCTTCCCTCAGCTAAAGGCTCGGTGAGTGAAGGTTTTTTGTTTTTATCTTGCAGACAGGATTTAATAAGAGACCAAATAGCCATAGTGCCTACTGGCAAAGGGTTTTGCCTATCCGCTATATGAAGGTCCTCCCCCAGCTGTTCCCACTGTAGGGTATTCAAAAGGCCCTCATCCAAAAACCAAGGGAAAACCCTTTCCACAGTATCGAGAAATACTTTAGCTGTTTTTTCCTTTAATGGCGTCCCATGGTTTTTTAATAGCTCCCTGAGGGGTTGCTGCATTCTGAATTTAGACGTTTCAGACCCCATTGTTACTAATTTGAATAGCTTCAGTTATGGTAGTTACAATAACAGTGGCCTAGCTGCCAGGAGCAACGAGATTACTGAAAGGAAAACTATCTATCAAGTGTGCATTAAAGTTTTTATAGCGGCTTTTCACGTGCTACCTATACCCTAATTGGGCTGCTTCAAGCGTGTTTCTACTTTCACTTTAATTGGACCGCGTTCCACGCGTCAGGACCGCTGCTGGCGTTTCCCGATACCGGACCACCTTCTGTGTGTCCTTATTTTTATTTTAATCGGACCGCATCCTGCGTGCCCCCAGGACCGCTGATGGCGTATCCTGATACCCTTTAACTGGACCGCATTCCGCGTATCCCCAGGACCGCTGATGGCATATCCTGATACCCTTTAACTTTTTTATAACCGATTTAACTTGTTAAAAATTTTTTTAAGATATCTTACCTTGTCTTCTTTATAAACCCTTCATGTTCCCGGGTTTCGGCACCAGTTATCGCGTTCCCTCTGCCCGCAGAGAGAGACACGACAAACGTCTGAAGCTTTGGAAGTTTATTGTGCACAGTCTTCCTTTCTTTCCTTCTTTTCTATCCCTTTCTCTCGCTCTCTTTCCCTCTCCTGCACTTCACTCTTCTCCCGCTCGGCTCTCGCCTGCTCCGGCCGCTTCGTTTCTCCCGCTCGGTTCACGCCCGCTTGCACGCTTCTACTCCCAGCTTCTACTCCCATTCTCAGCTTCTGCCTCTACTCCCCCACCCATCAAGCTTATATACACTTCAACCAATCAGGGGAGAGCACACGAGGTAAACGCGCGGACAGGTGCAGGCATAGAATAGGTACACGAGGGGGGCATGCTCTAATCACATCGTTAACTAGCCAATCATTGGAATTCACTGGTTGTTTACTGTATAGCTGGCCGCTTTTGGCTCAGCGCCAGGTGCCATCTTGACCGTGCCCAAGGCTGGGGGTCCCGGAAACCCCGACAAATATCTAAGTTGGATTTGGACGTTCTCACAAGTCAATTTTTTCAGTGCATTTTTATGAAGTTTCTTTTTTATTTTTTATTTGTTCCTAGTAATATATGACATTCAAATCCCTTTATATAAAATTTTACAAGCATGGGATATATGTTATTCTAATTAGGACCAATTCTTGTGGGTGGTCATGCTGGTGAAATTCACTTGTGGATTATCATACGTGTACATAAAAAAATTATGTTAGATTTATTCTAGTGTCTTTTCCTACCCTCCCTATGCCATGATTTCTTTATTCATTCATTTGTTGATGTGCTTCTAGGTTTGTTCCATACATTAGCTACTGTGAATTGTGCTGTTTTAAACATTAATGTGGCTATGTCATTGCACTATTCACATTTTAAATATTTTGGAAATGTTGAATGTCATAACTGGGTCAAATGGTGGTTCCATTCCTAGTTTGTTTTTAACACGTATTGAACAGAGTGATGCTTAACCACTGAATCGCATCTCCAGCCCTTTTAATGTTTTATTTGGGGACATTGAAGTCAGAATTAAGGACAGGTAGTTAGTGTAGAAATAGGAAATCGGGTCAATTCGAGGAAATGAAGCATGAAGCCATCTGCCTCTGGAAGTTGGAGACTGCACCTGGAAGAATGGAATGTCAAGGATCTCCTGAGCCCACTGATTACCAAACTTACCTGCCTTTATCAAGGACTGCAAGCATGGAGCTGCTAATTAATGCCCCCTGGGCCCTTGCCTGCCTGAATCACCTTGACCATCCCCCTGCCCATAGCTTCTCACTTAATGCAAAACCAGGCCTAGTCACGTAGGCAGGAAGGAGAGAGAGATAAGGGGGGAGAGAACTGGAGAACAAAAGAGACTTTAACCTATAAAAGATGTAGGGTGCACTCACTTCTTGGGACTTTTAGAACATCAGCCATGACCCCCTTCTCCCTGCCAGGAGAAGTCTGTATTATTCCCTTTAAATAAACCTGCTTAATATGCTTGCCTTGGCCTGCTTCTCTAGTGTTCAATCTTCAACATTAGAAGGAGCAGAACTCATCACCGGTAAACGGCAGTATCAGATTTGGAGGTTCCACCAAGATTTACGCCAAGGTAAGTAAGCTTCTCTCTCCATGCACCCCACATCTGTTTGAGGTGCATCTTTCTTTCTGTCTCTTTATCTTTGGAGGGCAAAAAATGGGCACCTGTCGGCTACTTAAATGCAGTTAGTGCAGCCGCCATTCTTAAGACTCGGGTGAGAGGTTTCCCGGCCCAGGCAAGTTCCAATCACCTGCTCTGTAGGCATGTTGGACTGTGCCGAGGCCGTTTCCTACTTTTCTGTCCAGGTCTGGAGCGCAATTGCCGCAAGTACACAGTGTCCCTAGTCCTGATCTGCCCAGGATGCGTGGAGGTGGAGGAAGGGTTGGAGCAACTGCGGGGTTCTCAGGCCCGGGCTACTCTCGGGTGGACCCCAAAGGTTCCTTCTCTGGACTCCCCCTCCCGACAGCCCTGAGGGGTATCCAGGGTGATCAGTAGACAATGGCACTGAGGGAAAGCACCAATCACCTTTGCCTCTGTATGGGCTGCACAACATTACCACACATCCATTCCCTCCTGGATGCTCCCCTTCCCTTGCCGGTCAGACATTAGGAATTCAAGCTGTAGGATTAAGGCCTGGGATGATTAGTATGAAAATGCCCAGGTTCCCTTTGTTTGCACAGTTAGCCTTCACTAGTCTAGACACTAGAGTCTCTCCATTACTCTTTCCATGCTTAAATGTGCTCATGGTGTTCTCTTTAAGCTGCAAGAGGGAAGCATTTAAAAACCCCTCCTGTGAGACCCTCCAAGCAAAGGGTGTTATACGCCTAACAACCAATAGATGTTCCCCTACCCTCCGGAGATTCCTTTAGTCTACAGGGCAAGAAGATAGGCAAAAGGCACACTTTTTACTTTTGTCATCATTTTTCATAATTAGGAGTTTATAGTGGCAGGAGGAAAGCAGTAATGCCCTTAAGTCTGAATCCTCCCAGGGTCTCTAGCACAGGGCAAACTAGGACCCTAGTACTTTGCCGAAGAAGGCCAGAAATAACTTTGGCAAAGCCAGGTGGTGAGAGACGGGTTTTTCTGGACCGTAAGGAAGCTCAGTTAGGGAGACGTCCCTAATACTTCTAACTCAGAAGGGAGCTTCTCTCTCAACAGTATTGCCAGGTTCACCACTAGCCTGCATACTGCTAAATTGCAAATGATCAAGAAAAGTGCCTTTCATATGTTACCATGCTTGACAGCAATAATTTCTACCATGAGAGGAGAAAGCCTTAAGGAATCGCCTACTAAGGGAGGAAAATCGAGGGAACCCTCCCAACTTAAGAAAGACACAAATAAATTTAAGGAGGCTTTTGGAGGATCCTAATAAATATTGAGATGTTTCAAAACTTATGCCAGGTATTTGACTTCACCTGGAAAATTATGCTATTAACCATCTAGAGAACAAGCAGTTCACAGAAACCATCCTAACTGGGATTCGAATAATGAGTAGAATGCCTAAAAAACTATTATGCAGCCTTCAGGAAAGTCCTGATATTTTCATGGAGAGACTTAGGAAAGCAATAAGAAAGCACACCACTCTGAATCCTGAATCCATAAAGGGCCACCTACTTTTAAAGTATAAATTTATCATTTAGTCAGCCCCAAATATTTAGAGGAAATTACAAAATTGGCATGTGGCCCTGATCAATCCTCAGATGATCTTCTCTAGCTTGCATCTTCCGCTTTTAATAGACATCAAAAAGAAAGAAAAGGGAACATATAGGCTAGAAAAGGGGCTTATTAAAGATCATTCAAACTGATAGAAACTTTTAAGGCCTTGCAATAGTCCATGCAATTTGCCCATTTTAGGAGTTAAAAAGCAAACTGCCTAGTCCAAAACCTTAGAATAATGAAGCAGTAATTTCCCCCATCCTGTAGTTCTTAATCCAAACACTTTTATCTTGGATTCCAACTGCTGCTTGGTTTACTAAGTTAGATTTAAAAGATGGCTTTTCCTGTTTATGTTAGACTCTGAATAGCAATTTCTGTTTGCCTTTGAGGAACCAGATACTGTATCTCAACTAACCTAGACAGTATTGCCTCAGGATTTAGATGTTCCTCACCTGTTCTGGACAAACCTTAGCTAAGGACTTAACAAAATTCAGAGATAAAACATTCTGTGATTGTTCTCCAGTAAGTAAAGTACATCCTTTATGTGCCTCCACCCAGGAGGAATATCAAAAGGCCATTGCAGAACTCCTAAATTTCTTAGTTAATAGGAATTATAAGATCTCAAAAAATAAAGCTTAATTATGTCATCAACAGGTTCAATACTTCAGAAAATAGCCACTATAGGACAATATTCTGTCCCAGGAATATCAAGAAGGGGCCTTACTTCAAGCTCCTGTCCTCAGCTTACCTATGAAGCAAGATTTAACCTGTTTGTCACAAAGGGGAAAATAAATCCTGGATAGGCAGCCATAGGCAACTCAATAACCAATGGCATATCTCAGTGAGAAACTTAGCAAAGTAGCTTCATTCTCAAAAGTAATGGAAAATAAGGTCTCATAATTTGACATCCAACTGGTCCTGATGAGATGACTAAAATGCCTTAGGCACAAGGTTTTATTAAAACCTGTTAGACCCTTCCATATCTCAGTCAAGGCTTACATTGAAATGTAAATAAAAGAAGCCTAAAGGCTCAGTAGGAGACCGGTCTCAAACCCAAGGAAAAAAAAAGGTAAAAAAGAGCCTTACCTAAACTCCAGCAAAAGTAAATTTTATGGTGCTTTACTAAAGTAATTAACGGCCGTATCATTTTTCCAGGACTCTTTTTTTTTTTAATTATATATATTTTTTTGAGCTCATGATTTTTTTTATCAATTCTACTTTTATTCAACTAGAGTTTTTGGACATCTGTTACATTGCAATGGAGATTCACCTATAAAGTTACAAGGCCTTTGATTTTGTGTTATTTGTATGTCGTGCTGTCTGATGTCATGTTTTGTCTGTATCAAAACTGAGCGCTCCTAAAATTAAAATTTAAAAATGGATCCAGACACTTTTAATTCACGTGATTTAAAGGTTCAAATAAAATTGGGTAAACTAATGAAAGTAAAATGTCTTTGAAAATAACTCACAAGTCTCTAGGTGGCCAAGCTAATAAAATATTGATGTTAATAAAATGTCTAATATCAATTGTTTCTAGGACTTTTCTTCAACAGGAAAAAGACAACAAATACTGTTCAGGACACTTGTCTGATATCTTGGTTTTTACAGAATAAGTGAATTAGAGTTAACATGTATGGGATTACTCAAATGTGTTTGTAGAGACATCTGATTGATTTACAAAGTTAAAATGCTAATTGTTAAATAACATCAAGTACTTTTAACTCCTTAAATTACATGGGGTAACATACTTAAACATTATTGGTGTTTTCATAGGTTAGGTTGGTAAATAAAAGGGTTTAAACTTGCTTTGTGTCATCACTAAACTAAAAACAAAGTTACTAAGAGTTATGTCCTAACAAGTGCAATTCTATATACAAAGGGTCCCAAAAGTTTCAACTGTGTTTCAATTAGAGTACTATAAACAACAAAATATTTAATCCTATTAAAATACAGCAATTTATCTAAATTCAGAAATTTCATAAGAGTTGTTTCAGAATGTAAACAAAAAGGGGTCAACAAATAGGAAAGAGGAAATAAAAGGTTCTGGGTATGGAAATATATTTAGTAAAAGGGAAAAGGAAATGTTTCTGGGTAAGAAAGTGCTTGTGTGATGAAATACATGAGGGTCTAAGTAAGTGCTAAGAAAGTCTGTGTAAGTAAAGGGCAAGTTTCAACAAGTTTGCGTGTAACTAAGTTGGTTGTATGTATGTGAGACAGCTAAAGCTATTTAAGATTTTTCCTAAGGTGAAATACTAATGTTCTGATATAAACCAAAGTTTAATCTATATGGTAAAATGACAAGGATTTAAAACACTAATTTACTCTTAACTTTGTGTCTATTAAGTTTTATTCTTTAGAACAATTAGTCTTAAAAATTGGTTTATACAATTATGGTTAAACAACTGTTAGAGTATTGTACTATGTTACAGAGTCTACATTTTTCTTTAAAAACTAAATTTGGTAAGATAAAAGTGTCAATGTAATTGTGAAATGGTCACTAGTTATATATTAAATGTGTTCATATTTTCCAGGTATACAAGTTTTTAAAGCAGGGAATTTATCAAGCTGCTATTCTCCAGATTAAACTTGCCTGTAATGGTAATCTTAAACTTATAAAGAGTAAATTTTAATTGGGAATTTATTTCTATCATTTAATGTTCTATTATAAGACCTGCTATCAATAGGGTATATTTAAAATTTGTTACTTTTTACACTGAGATAAAGAATTTCAAATATAAATGTATTTATAAAAGTTAGAGCCTGACTTGTTTAAAGGTTAATTTTGTGAAACATGAAAATATTTTGCCACTTTATCACACAAAAGGAAAGTTAAAAGCTCTCTCAGCCTTTCTTTGATTCATGTTTTAGATACAATGTTAAATTCTGTTAATTATAAAGTTTATATAGACTCAGGAAACAGTATATGTAAACTACTTAATGATATTTAAAGATAGCTATTATACAAGCTGAATATATTTTTACTCTTGCTAATTTAATTTTGTAAAACTGTTACCTGTTAATGTTTTGCAGAAGTAGCTGCTTCAAGAACACACAACCTAGGTAACTTGTGATAATAAGCCATCACCTATAGAACAGATAGTGGTAACTTCCAGTACTAATGCAGACTCCAGTTAGATAAATGGGTACATAACTGTAAAGTTATGGACATTGAAGTTAAAGCCCAGTACTCTTACTTTATGACTGGTGAGACTGGCTTGCTGGATGATTAAGATCAAACTTAGAAATTGGAATTAAATACAGAAGGCAAGATAGACCAGTATTTGGAACTTTTGCCCTCAGTCAGCCTGAACCCACAAACAAGAGAACTTCTCTAAGGAGCTTTGCAACTCTGGGTCACACAACCTCCTGATCAAGGAGACTGTTGAGACTAGAGGATGAAAAATCACTCAGTGCATCTGCTGCAGAGGAGGGTCATGGAAAAAGGGAGACATCCCTTAATGCTTCCAAAGGAAGTCACCTCATCAAGGAGACCCTGCCTAACCAATGGCACTGGTGGAGCTAAGAAGCTGCTCTTAAGTTCTCTATGAGTGGCCCCTGTGGGAACTCAGCTGACTCTTTAACAAGACAGTAACCAGGTCAATTTGACCAGCTTGATCTTAGACACCCAGCAAAACAGTTAAAACCAAAGTATAATCATTCTTGGGCATTTAAAAGAAATAATAGTTAAATGTAACTTAAGATGTACACTTGTATTAGCCCACTAGAATAAAGACTGGAAGTTACAAATGAAAGAAAGATTCTTCGGCAAATGTGCCTGATAACTATCAAAAGAAACTGCCAGAGTCAGAAGTTTTTAGTCAGTTTAAGGCCTGCAGACCTTCCTAAGCTACACAGGTAGACTTAACCTATGTTTGCTCATATGATTATCTAGCCCTAAGTAACAGAAGTATAGAGCTCTCTACTAAACACGGGTTATACCAATAAAGGGATATTTTACAAAAATCAGATGACATTAAGTAGCTTAACTATATTTTCTGGGGACATCTATGACATTAATAGTTAAATGTTGTGTTTACATTCCTGATAACCTGGACAATGTTAAAGTCCCCAAATAAAGGCCTTGTCCTCTCCAGCCTTTGCTAGGCCTAATTATGGGAACAATTTCTCAGTTCTTCCACCTCCTGGTGAGAGATTGACTTCTGTCATTTTCATGATACTCAGTGGCATGTTTCGGATGCTGCAACATTTACTTTATACTAATCTCATTTCAGTACTCAAGTCTTTTTGTTCTTCTATCATAGAAGCACCCACCCCCAGATGACTTTACAATCTGCTCTTCCCCAACAAGACTTCTACCTTGGACTCCTCGATTGACCTGATTTTTAAAAAAAGGAACTCCAAACTGCTTGCCCCTCACTGCCCCCTTTCAGCTTCGAAGCAGCCAGAACGATCGACGCCCCTTTTCTTTTCCTTACAGCAGTTAGGAGTTCCTAAAGCTAAAGGGGGGAATGAAGCCAGAATTAAGGACAGGTAGTTAGTGTAGAAATAGGGAATCAGGTCAATTTGAGGAAATGAAGCCATGAAGCCATCTGCCTCTGGAAGTTGGAGACTGCACCTGGAAGAATGGAATGTCAAGGATCTCCGGAGCCCACTGATTACCAAATTTACCTGCCTTTATCAAGGACTGCAAGCATGGAGCTGCTAATTAATGCCCCCTGGGCCCTTGCCTGCCTGAATCACCTTGACCCTCCCCCTGCCCATAGCTTCTCACTTAATGCAAAACCAGGCCTAGTCACGTAGGCAGGAAGGAGAGAGAGATAAGGGGGGAGAGAACTGGAGAACAAAAGAGACTTTAACCTATAAAAGATGTAGGGTGCACTCACTTCTTGGGACTTTTAGAACATCAGCCATGACCCCCTTCTCCCTGCCAGGAGAAGTCTGTATTATTCCCTTTAAATAAACCTGCTTAATATGCTTGACTTGGCCTGCTTCTCTAGTGTTCAATCTTCAACATTAGAAGGAGCAGAACTCGTCACCATTAAACGGCTGTATCAACATGATCTCACTGAGTTGCTAAGGACCTCACTATGTTGCTGAGACTGTTTTGAACTCATATACCTCCTGCCTCAGCCTCCAATGCTCATTCCTAATTTTTGAGGAATCTCCATACTGCTTGCTCCAATTTTCAGTCCTGCAATGTATGCACATCCCCTTTTCCCCTCATCTGTGCCAACATTTGTTGTTACATATATTCTTGGTAATTCCCATTTTGACTGGAGTGTGGAGGAATCTCAGTATAGTTTTATTTGTATTTCTCTAATTGCTAGAGATATTGGCCAATTTTTTTATATATCAGATGAACCTTCCTATTTCTTCTTTTGAGAAGAACATGTTAAGATTTCTTCCCCATTTATTGATTAGGTTTTTTGGGTTTTTTAATCTATGGATTAATTACAATCTTGGATTTGCTTTGCTGTTCCCTTTCTGTTGTCCTCACATTGAAAATAACCTCTTTTTTTTGCAAAGTATATTCACAAGAATGTAGCAAATCAAATAATTTATTTCTTTGATTTCTTTCAGTGATGTATTCTCATCAAACCCAAGAATTTTCATCAGAGTTGGAAATAAAATTTTCATTTCACCAGGTGAAAAACAGAAGGTATGGAAACTGTGGCATTGAAAATGTATGCTTAAAAAAAGAATGGAAATGTGTGGAGAAGAATAATGTTCAGGACAATTGTCATGATGAATATAATTATTATGAGATAGTTACACAATAAAAATTTTTATCATGAATCAATATCAAGAACAAATGAAGTCTCAGAAAACAACTCAATTTTGCTAGTCAGTTTTGAGGAAGGTTTTGAGTGTCTTGAAAATTTATCTACACTGAATTTTTGATAACATAAACTTGTGAAATGAAATTTGGAAAATATGAAATAAAATCCTTTGCATGTTTCAGTTCTTAACAATAAACATTTGAAATGTAGAATTTGTTTAAATTTTTACTCAAATGTTTTTGAAGACAATAGATTTAGTAATATAATATAAATTACTAAGTATGATCATTTTTTAACATAATGAAGCATCTGTTGTTCTACATTCAACAAACATTCCTTCCTTTTGTCCAAATGTAACATTTTAATAAATGTAGGAAGATCTGTATTTATACATTATTTCTTAATTAAGAATCAGGTGTAGCTATTTGGTGAGAATTCTACATTTCTCATAAAACTTTGAAGACCTTTTAGCCAGGTCAGTACCCTAAATAAATATGAGTACATTGTTTTTGGTAAAAAATGTAAGAAGTGAAACTCACAAATATTTAATATTTTTTAAATCTTAGAAAATGTTGTGGTCATTTTACAAAGAAGTTTTATAAAGGCAACAAATGTAAACAAGTATTTCATCAGTGCTCAAAATTTATCATTCCCAGCATCCATATTCAAGGAAAGGATTGCAGATATCAACAATGTGGAAGAACTTTAAATAAAATCACAAGAATTATTCAGTGCAAGAAAATTCAGGTGGGAAGAATGCCATACAGATTTAAGAAATGTGTTAAGGCATTTAAGGATTTCTCAACCCTTTTTCACAGTAGTGATAAACCCTACAGATGTGAAGATTGTGGTAAAGATATTAATCAAAGGTCAGTCCGTACTGAACACAAGAAGAATCATGCTGGAGAGAAGCCCTATACTTGTAAAGAATGTGGAGAAGCACATATTTACATCTCAAAACTTACTGAGCATCAGAGGATTTACAGTAATGAGAGACCATACAAATGTGTGGAATGTGAAAAAGATTTTAAATACTCCTCAAGCCTTACTCAACATCAGAGGATTCATACAGGAAAGAAACCCTACAAATGTACAGAATGTTGGAAACCATTTACTAAATGTTCAAACTTCACTAAACACCAGAGTGTTCACAGTAATAAGAGACCATATGAATGTAAGGAATGTGGTAAAGGCTTTAAGTGTAGTAGAGTCCTTATTGAACACCAGAAGGGTCATAGTGACAAGAGACCATATGAATGTAAGGAATGTGGCAAAGACTTTAAGTATAGTAGAGTCCTTATTCAACACCAGAAGATTCATAGGAATGAAAGACCATATGAATGTAAGGAATGTGGAAAAGGCTTTAAGTGTAATGCAGCCCTTAGTCAACACCAGAGGATTCATAGGAATGAGAGACCATATGAATGTAAGAAATGTAGCAAAGGCTTTAAGTATAGTACAGTCCTTATTAGACACCAGAGGATTCATAGAGATGAGAGACCATACAAATGTAAGAATGAAACAAACCTTTTAACTTCATCCCTGTTCTTACTCAACACCAGACTATTCATACTGGAGTGAAACCATATAAATGCAAATAATGTGGAAAGGCTTTTATTCATAGCTCACATCTTATTCAACACCAGAGGATTCTTAATGATGAATGTAAAGAGTGCTGCAAAGGCTTTAAGCATTGCCCAACCCTTATTAAACATCACAAGGTTTATAGTGATGAGAGATTATACAAATGTATGAACTGTGGCAAAGGTTTTCAACTCAAACCTTTATCACTGCCAGAGAATTCATATTGGAGAAAAGTCATATGAATGTAAAGAAGGAAGCAAAGGACTTAATAGGAGTTCATTTTTGTTTTTTAACTTCACTTGGTTTCCCCTTTCATTGACTTTTCTCTAGGGTAGTTTCTCCATTTGCTAACTTTCATTGTTTTTCATTTCCTCTGTGTGGAATATTTTTCTTAGAATGTTCTGTAGCTCATGCTTTCAATTTGTAAATTCTTTTAACTTTTGTGTATCATGGAAGGATTTTATTTCATCATCAAATCTGAATGTTAGTTTTGCTGCATATAAGATTTTGGTTGGCCCCATGTTATTTTAGAGTTCGAAATATGTTGCTCCAGAACCTCCAAGTCTTTAGTGTCTGTACTGAGAAATCTGCTGATGTTCATATTTGGTTCCCCATATATGTAATCTGATGGTGTTCTCTCACAGACTTTAAAATTCTCTCTTTATTTTGTATGTTAGACATTTTCTTTATAATGTGCCTTAGTATGGGTCTGTTGTAATTTTATACATTTGGTGTCCTGTAAGCCTCTTCTATTTGATTCTCCATTTAATTCTTCAGGTTTGGAAAATTTTCTGATGTTATTTCATTGAGCAGATTTTTCATTCATTTGGTTTGTAACTCTGTGTCTTTCTCAATCCAAGTAATTCTTATATTTGGTCTTTTCATGTTATCTCATAATACTTGGAGGTTCTGTTCATGTTTTCTTTCAATCTTCTCTTTGTAATGAAGTTTATTTTCAAGATGAAGTATTTTGCCTTCATTGTCTTAGGTTCTATCTTCTAAGTGATCTAGTCTATTGGTGATGCTTTCCATTGAGATTTTAATTTGGTTTATTGTTTCCTTTATTTCAAGGATACAGTTTATTTTTATTTTAGAATCTCCTTCTCTGTATTAAAATAATCTTTTGTTTCCTGCATTTATCTTTTAACTGTTTATTAAAGTGATGGTTCATTGCTTAAATTTGCTTTCTTATATCCTAATTTATTTCACAGATCATTTTAAATTTTTACATTCTGAAATCCACTTCTAACATTTCTTCTACTGTGCTTTGAATGTATTCTATTAATATAGCATCTTGATTTGTTTGGGGTGTATTGTTCCCTTGTTTTCTCATGTTGTTCATGTGTCTTTTCCTCTTGCAGTGCAGACCTGAATTATTATAATTTCCACCCTAGAGATTTAAAGTGTACCTGCAAGTTTCCAATATGTGACCTTTAAGGGAGAGATCAATATTGACATTACTCAATGCAAATAGTAGTAATCTTAAACAAAATATCCCTTCTTAAGATGCTAACAGTTTTGTTACAATAATCAAAGATTATGTGTTCAAATATCATCTACAACATAAATATTAGGTTTGCAATAATGTGTATAATTTCTGTTGTGACTAGAGAACAGGAGAGGGGTGTAGGATATGATAATGAGGTAGGGGTGAGATTATAGAGGTGTTTGATCATAGAAAGTGAGAAAGAGGAATCAAAAGAAGTTGGTTGTTAGCAGGAGAAAAGAGAAAGAGACTCCAAGGAACAGATAAATAAAAGGAAAGTAGAGTGAGTAAAACAAGGAAACAGAAAAATATGAAAAAAACAAATAAAAGAATGTACAACCAAATTATAATACATTACTCAAATCCCAGTCCCAATGCATGAAAACTACTTGATTTCATAAATGTTGGGGGTGTGAGAGCAGAAAATGAAAAAAAATTAGGGGTAAAAAAGGAGCCTTGAGGGAAGATTGAATGGTTATTTCCATTGGGAATCAATATCTTCTCTTCCTTTTAGTACAAGTGTGAATATGAACAGTCTATGATGGTAAACTGGTTGACTTATCTATAGAATAGGGACAATCATATTATGTATATCCTAGAGGCATTATATATGACAGAAGATGAAGTATACATACCAAATATATATACATTATCATTTTAAATGGAGAGAAATTGAAAGCATTCCCTAAAAACACTGGAACAAGACAGGGATGCCCCCTTTCACCACTTGTACTCAACATCATCCTAGAAACTCCAAAGAAATTAAAGAGATATTAATAGGAAGAGAAAAATTCAAACTATTACCATTTGCCAATGACATAGTTCTATAGCTAGAGGGTCCAAAAATTTCCCTCAGAAAACTTCTAGAACTCATAAATGAATTCAGAAAAGTAGGATATAAAATCAAAACTTATAAATCTAATTCATTTCTATTCATAAGTGATGAATCTTCAGAAAGAGAAATTAGAAAAACTATACCATTTTCCATAGCTTCAAAAATATAAAATGAATTGCATTGGAATCAATCTAACAAAAGAGATTAAAGACCTCTACAATGAGAACTATAGAACACTAAAAAAAAAATTAAAGCAATCCTTTGAAGATGGTAAGATCTATCATGTTCTTGGACAGACAAAAAATATATTGTCCAAATATCCATACTACCAAAAGTACTATAGAGATTCAATGTGATTTCAGTTAAAATGCCAAGAGTAAAAAAAGTAAATGCATTGGGTACCAAAACAGGCAGGTAGACCAATGGTACAGAATAGAGAAAACAAAGCCAAATCCACATAAATACAGTTATCTCATACTAGACAAAAGTACCAAAACATACATTGGAAAAAAGGTATCCTCTTCAACAAATGGTGCTGGGAAAATTAAATCAAGTTTTTATTATTTTATGCAGCAAAATAAAATTAAACTACTCTCACCCTGCATGAAACTCAAGGTGCATGAAGGACTTAGGAATTATACCAGAGATGCTGCATCAAACAGAAAAAAAGGAGGCTCAAATATTCATCACGTTAGCTTAGGACAAGTATTCCTTAACAATGCTCCCAAATTGTAACAAACACAAACCAAAATCAATGTGATCGATTCAAACTAAAAACCTCTTGTCAGCAAAGGAAAAAAAGGTGCAAAGACAGAGCCTACACAGTGAGAGAAAATATTCACCACACACATTTCAATTAGATAACTTATTTCCAGAATCTATAAAGAACTCAAAAATCTTAACACCAAAATGATAAATAGCCCAATCAATAAATGGGTAAGGAACTAAGCAAAAACTTCCCAGAAGTTAGACAAGTGATCAATGAACCTGAAAAAAAAATGTTCAACTTCTCCAGTAATTAGGGAAATGCAAACCAAAACTACCCTAAGATCTCTCCAATTACATTGGCCATTATCAAGAATACAAGCAAACATAAGTGTTGGTGAGGAGGTGGGGAAAAGTACACTCATACATTTCTGGTGGAATTGCAAATTGGTGCCAACCACTCTGGAAAGCAGTATGGAGATTTATCAGAACACTTGGAATGAAAGCACAGTTTTACTTTCCTGTCAAACTTCTTGACCTATACCCAAAGGACTTAAAATCAGTACACTACAATGATGCAGCCACATCAGTGTTTATAGCAGCTCAATTTCCAATAGCTAAGTTATGGAACCAAACTAGATGAATTGATAAACAAACTGTGGTATATATACAAAATGGAATATCATTCAGCCAAAAAGAAGACTAAAATTACGGCATTTATGGGTAATTGGATGGAATTGGAGAATATCATCCTAAGTGAAGAAAGTCAATTCCCCAAAGCAAAGGCCAATTGTTATCTCTGATATGTGACTGCTGATGCATAATGGGGGAGGACAAGGGAAGAATGGAGGAACTTTGGATTGGGTAGGGGGAAATGAGGAGAGAGGAGGGGCAGTGGAAAGGAAAGATATTGGAATGAGACAAACATTATTACCCTATGTACATGTATGATTACATGAATGTTGTGACTCTTCATCATGCACAAGAAGAGAAATGAATAGTTGTACTCCACTTGTGTACAATGAATCAAAATTTAATCTTCTGTCATATATAACTAAATAGAGCATACAATAAAAATACTCTAAAGTGGACAAAAACTATTTCAGAGAAGGGTGTGGTGGTACATGCCTCTAATCCCAGTGACTTGGGAGCCTGAGGCAGGAGGATTGTAAGTCTATGCCTGTCTCAGCAACTTAGAGAGACCTTAAGCAACTTAGTCAAACTCTGTCCCTAAATGCAATATAAAAACTGGCTGGAAGATGTTAAGCACCCCTGGGTTAAATTTCTGATACACACACACACACACACACACACACACACAGAGAAAATATCCATCTCAATTACACCATGTAACCAATAAAATAAAAATAATGTTCCAGATATCTGACAAAATTTATGGTAATTCAGCAGGACACTTCAGGTAACCGAAGAATGTATTAAAAACAAGTAACTGTGTTTGATACTATAAACATTTGTTGATATTAACAGAAATTAGTATTTGGCTTTTGGGGTAACCCCACATATTTCTCTATTTTCCTAGCAATATAACCCTTCTCCCTGTGGTTTATCCATTTCTGAATTTTGGTGGTGACTGACACTATCAACTAGAGATAGGAATCAGGGCCTGTGAATCAGTTCTGGCCAGTTCAGCTCCTCTGGGTCTTCACCATAGGTGTATACAACCAGATCTACTAAAAGTTAATAGCAAAGATGTTCCATTTTTGAGGTAGAAATGAGAGATTCCTGGGGGGATGGCATCCATGGTTTCCACCTACTCTTGGCTAAGTTACAATCTACAGAAGCTGCAGAAAATACTTCTATGAGTAGTCATGGTCCATAAAAATTCCTTGGTGGATTTGTGTTAAATCATGAAAACTGATATGCAAATTCAAGCTTGACTTGAATGAGAGAAGTGGAGGAATAACCTAAAATGGGAGATTAACTGAGGATACACAGTTACTGAGGGAAGGTACAATCATCTGAATGCACAGAAATCTGGCTCACTCATGAAGGAGGCCTCTTTAACATGTCTCATGCCCAATTATAGAGATCCTATTAGTCATGAATTAATTTTTTACTTCCTAATTTCCTTTCCCCCTTCTGTCTTTTCTCCCACCCTGTTCACTCCCTACTTTTCATTTTGTAACTAGATTTTCCAGTTTAATCTCCATATTTTCTTCTCACAACCAAGGTATTTAAAACTAAAATCTTACTGTGAGCTACATAAATTGTTCATGAGTGCCATTACTCTGATCTGTTTTTATTAGATACATCTCACAAATATATCATCTAAATGTATTTACTATCAAAAAATATTAAATGATGTTCTTAGTATACTTTATGATAAGTCCTTCCCATTTGGGTACATGTGAGGCCATCAATTAATTAGTGTTGATGGGTACCCAATTAAAACCTCATGGTCATTATTTTGGAAAATGAGAGGTATAATCAAAAAGCTTTTTACCAGATGGTGCTTGTTTATGATAGTCTGAAAATGGAAATATTTCCTGTTTTCCAATGGGGAATTCCTTTCTGCCTACATCAAGACAGGTCTTGTCAAACATTAGATACAATAAGAAGATTACCACTCTACTGAGACACTTTATCATTATAAAGGGTAAGATAATTGGAGTAGCATTAGGGTAAGAAGGTCAAAGCAATTCTAGCCCCTGTCATAAAATAAAAACTAGCTTTAATCTGATTACCAATGGGTATGGAAAATATTTGAGATATTAGTAAGTAACATTCCAGGTGCATGAAATTGCTGCTACAAATCACTTTCACCCATGATTATTCACAATTAACTGCCATCATCTACAAGTTGCTGTCAAGCGGTCCCCAAACTGCAATATGTTCACTGACCGGGCCATAAACATCACAATTGCAGCTTTCCTACTGCTGTTGAGGACACAACAAGCCTAAATGGATTCTGACAGTTTATTTTACCATCATAAACAGCAAAGAGAAGCATGATGTCAGCTCTGCAGATACCTAGTTTCACAGGATGTCATCACCCAGTGGCCACAGGTGATGGTTTATTCTGCCACCTAGAAGCTGATTCTGCAGTGCAGCCAATTAGTGAATTTACATAAACTTTCATGAACTTACATAAAAGCAGAAAAGATGTTTATCACATATGTTTTTTCTTGTTGAAAAATATTCTTCATAATTTAGTTCTTAAATTTTTAATGCAAACTGTAATTGGTAATAGTTCATATTGTTTACATATTTGAAGTGATCTGTGCTTCCCTTTTCACATGATTCTGTTGCATATACATTCTATTGAATACTACCAAATATGCTCCTACAGTTTGGAGTTATTACTGAATTTATTTCTTGTAATTTCTCAATATACATCAGAGCCCTTTTGGCTGCCACGTGGGAGTGGTCTGGAGTTTGGGTGTTCTCTTTTCATCTTTGTTGTCTTTGGCTACAGGTATAAAGAAGTTGTTCATAGTTTGGATCTTCATCAGCCCCAAATGTTTATATGGTCAAGGCTTGGTTTCCAAAATGGAGTTATTGGGATGTGGGGGAGAATGTAAGTGGTGAGACCTAGGACTTGAGGATATGGCTCAGTGGTAGAGTGCTTGCCTAGAATGTTCAAAGACCTGGATTCTATCCTGACTGCCATAGAAAGAAAAACAGAGAAAAAGAGAGAGTTGAAACTCAGTATATCATTGGGAGCATACTCTAGTGGGATCATTAGAGTCCCACCCTTTTATCTCTGTTATTCTCTGAAATTTTGTTCCATCATACACTCCCATCACCCCAAAACAACATGATGAACAATTGATCAACCAAAATCTCCAAAGCTGTGAATCAAAAGAAAACTTGGGCACACTGGAATATTACTCAGCCATAAAGAATGATAAAATTATGGCATTTTCAGGCAAACGGATGAATTTGGAGAATATGATGCTAAGTGAGATAAGCCAATCTCAAAAAATGAAAGAACAAATGATCTCACTGATAAGTGGATAATGACACATAATGGGGGGTGGGAGGTTTTAGTGTTAGGGTTATAGTTCAGGTTAGGGAGGGGGGCAAGAATGGAGGAAGAAAGGACTGTATAGAGGAAAAAGAGGGGTGGGATGGGTGGGGGAAGGGAAAATAACAGAATGAATCAAACAACATTACCCTATGTAAATTTATGATTACACAAATGGTATGTCTTTACTCCATGTACAAACAGAGAAACAACATGTATCCCATTTGTTTACAATAAAAAAAGAAAAAAAAGGAAACCTTGGCATATCTGTAAGTTGTTTATCTCAGATATATGTTATACAGACACAAAACTGACTAGCAGGAGTTATTTAGTATTGAGTCACTTGTTAAATGTGGCTCTGGTTAGGCAACATGATGGCACACACTGATCCATCTAGTGTTTCAGGAGGCTAAGGTGAGAGAATCACTTGAATCCCAGAAAATGTACCAAAAGCCTATCTAAAACACACACACACACACACACAGATACACACATGCACATACATCTTACTGATTTAAAATTTTGGTTCGTATTCAATAAAAGTCATTAATTTGTGTGAAGCTAAAATGATCTATGATCCCTGTCTGCTTCCTTTCTTGGTGACATCACTTGCAGAGGATAATGTAAAATTTCACCTCAAGTCCTTGAACTCAATGGATAAAAATAAAACTAAGAGGAAACATCAGAGTTCTGACTATCACAGGAAAAGACTGATGGGAAACTTCTAGAAACACTGGACATCCTGCAGGAACACAGGAAGGCACTAATTCTCCCCTTTGTGATGTCCTTTGTCTTCCTTACAGAGCCCTGGAGTCTTGGGTGGATTCTCCTCTGGTCTGAAAATTTACTCTTCTCTTTGAGCTCCCTGATATCTTTTGATTTTGAGGTACAATGTGTTACTTTATGCTATGAGGAGAAAGTTCACCTCTGGACTTGTTTACTGCATCGAGTCACTAGAAGGGTAGCACTATTTAAAGTAACTAATGGGGTTGGGGAGATATAAATTCATTGGATTAGACAAAGGAAAATAAAGGGAAAGCAGGGGAATGGAACACAAAAAGACAAAAGAATGAATGCAAATAACTTCCTTTGTTTATATTTGAATACTTGACTGGAGAAATGTAACAACATATACAACCACAAGAATGAAAAGTTATAGTCCATGTATGCATGATATGTCAAAATATGTTCTACTGTCATGTGTATCTGAAAGGAACAAATAAAAATTAAAATGGAAAGTAACAGCAGTTGCAATAAATGGTCATTACTACAGAGGAAAAATTATGACTTTCTATTCTGTTTCTTGGTGTGGTTTGTTAAGAAAAATCTCAAGATGTCTGTTCAGATCAAATAGGCAGTACATGGCAATTTGTTGTCAAAAATTGTTGGCTAGGTTGCTCAGGGGAATCTGGTATGCATGGCCATGTCTTGTTGGCATGGACATTAAGGAGCTACTCAAGCTCTAATCACTGAGGACAGAGATCTCATGGGAGATAGGGAGGTACCAGAAATGCTGGTTAGCAATGAGGTGTCCACCAAACTGTGAATAGATGTATTCAAAATGAGCAGCACCGTAGGAATAATGGGCAAACCATCACCATGGCATTGCCCATTGGGCCTCAGTTCTGGGGAAAGAGGGACAGGATTAAGTCCAGCAATAAAAGGAAAGTGGTTAATAAACATGTAAGCGCATAAATGCATAAACATGTTGCTATGAAAAACAGCTGGTCTAAAATGCCACATCACTCTGAATTAAGAAAAAAATGTGAAATAGTAGGCCATAAAAACATTAAAGGTTGCTGGAGATTCAGGGAAAATGGGAAGAGTGAACTTCTGAAGAAGGGGAACCGTGGTGTGGTGAACTTAATCTGTAAGTCACTATGACGTTGCCTACTCAATAGTATGATGTTTGTCAATAGTTACAGAATTACAAACCAAGTAGTGTATTTAATATTGATATATCAATATCAGTATTATTATGTCAGTCCAATAATTACAACAAATGTTACAGAAATGCCAGATGTAAATTATAGAGAAAACTCTGGTGAATAGGCACATGGGAACTCTGCATTATTTTCTCATTTTTTGTCCATGTGATTCTGATCTAAAAGAAATGTTTAACTGAAACAAGGAGAATATTGTCAGGAATTTTCACAGCCTCAGCCATACCCTCTGCAGAATGAGTCCTCACTCAAAGATCACAGATGCCTTAATACTGATAATTAATGATGTAGAACCAATCATCTTAATTTTTACTGAATTTTCCTTTGAGGTTTTTATGGCCTTTTCCTATCAGTAGTTAAAAAAAGTTAATCTTTTCTATTTTCACACATTTTAATGAGATACACGAAGTTCTTAGAAAGGAAACATGTTCCTTATGTCCGCATGGATGGTTCATCAATCCGATTACTCATCTCCCAGTATTATAATTAGTAATTCCTTAAATAGTGAAGAAAATGTGTCCCAAAGTGATTTTACTACTCAGGCTTGAGGAGAAATTGGCCTGAAGTGGTCCTAAAATATAGTCTGTCTAATTGGCAGGCATGCTGGCATATGCATTTAATGCCAGAACCAGAAGCTCAGAAAGCTGAGACAGGAGGATTCTGAGTTTGAGACCACCTTCAGCAATGTGGTGAGGCGTGAAGAAACTTAGAGAGACCTTGTCTGTAGATAAAAAATAAAAAGTGCTGTGGCTGAGGCTCAGTGCTTAAGCACTTCTAAGTTCAATCCCCAGTAGCAAACAAGATAAAAGGTATAGTTTCTCTTATGCCAGATTGGCTCATACACGGGGTAAGCAGCTCAGAGTCAAGTGTCAGGAGTTGGGTGGAAGCAAGTTTGTGGCAAGCAGATTGTAAACTCATTAATTGCAGGAACAGCTATACGTTTTACAGGTTTTTTTTTTTCCCACTCACAATGCACCACAGGGAATAAGACCCCAATGTTCCTTTTACAGGTTCCCTTGGTAACACTGAGTCAATTTGGGGGAGTTGTGTACTTTCCTAGGTGGCCAAGGCAGAATCCTCCTGCCTGCAGGTTTACACTCTTGAGACATTCACTGCTGCTGGCCAAGAGCTAGAATTTCTCCCAACAAAATGGGATGAAAGATGGTGGGTGAGAAGTGAAGCAGTATTTCTTATAGCTCAGCTGCTCAGTGGGAATACTGCTTCTGCCTGAAGTGAATGAAAATGGGATTGCAACTAATATTCAATATTGGACAAAGAGTCTGAGAAAAAAATTGAGTACATTAAATGATAAAAAGGGACAAAATTAGAGAAAGCTGTTTTGAAGAAAGGGTGGAATTGCCACACAAGATAGAAAACGTTGAAAAATTCTAGAAACAGTCTTAATGAAGAAATACCTGAGGCTAAATGGTCACACACCCTAGCCAATACAGAGGATGTTTGACTCCTGAAGTGGGTCCACAGAAGACACAATAAGCTCAGAAATCATCTGTGGGAAGTTGGACCAGGTGCCATGCCACATCTTGGGATTACCATGCACCAGAGCAAAAGCAATTTTGAAGTCAAATTTGGAAGTCTGCAAGTGGGTCAGCATGATTTTATCTGAGACTAGCAAAGACTTAACTGAGTCCAGCAAACTAGGGAAAAATAAGACTCACCTCTTTCCTACTGTTCTATCTGGCAGCTCACAGGTGTAAGATATGGAAAATAACAAACCCCAAATATTCTAACTTGGGAAAAGGTAGTGAGGAGAGGGCTATGCATTGATGAATCAATTGATGGCATTGATTCATTTTCAGTGTATTCTTTCCTACTGAGATGACAATCCTTAGAAAGGAAGTGACCACCTTCAAGTGGCAAGACAGGTCCTGGGAAGGAGAAATCCATCAAGCATAAAATAACAGTCTCTGAGATAAATTGAAAATATTGATTCTTCCCCAAAATAAATTTGTTCCCAGTGACAATACAATGGGACCCTGAAGGGAAACAGATAAGCACTGAAAGCTGACCTCAGACCCTCCATTATTCCTCAAGTAAAAATATTGCCCAGTAAAACAAACTTTAAATACTCAAAAACCTGTTTCCTGCATGATCAAACTGACAAGTTGTCTCCATAAAGTCACTTCTCAGTGTGTAAGCACAGACTCCCACTTGGGCCAGTGTCTCATTTTCCACCAAGAAAACAGAGGATGGATCTTCTCCTTATTTAATGTACTTCATCATTGATTTCATTGATTAATGAAGGCTGTGCTGATCCAAGAAATTTGCAACTGGCTCAGACATTGTGTGCTAAGATTTTGATTCCCAGACCAGGAAACAGAGAAAGTTATATTTAGTCATTCCCTGTATCACAAAAGCCCATTCACTCTCCCCACAGTCAAAGTTAAATGACTGATGAGTCCTGAAAGTGACCGTCAAAAATCCAGCACTTCTATGGCTTTCTGAAAGTTGAGGGTCACCACAGCAACCACTCAAACTGTGACTGAAACTCAAAACTCACTATGCCAACCCTCCTTGTAGAATGTAGGCTCTTTATGTCCTCTGAAGTCCACTCTAGCTGAGCAACTGCCAGGTTTTGTGTGAGAGAAGTTTGGTGTGTGGGAGAGAGGGGAACTAAAGGCAAGTTAAGGCAGCTTGCCAGGGCCATTCTCTGGTGCCCTATGAAGGTCTTATGTCTCACATATGGTTCTGACTGCCCACAGGGGTACCAAATATCAACCAGCTGCTACATTATTGTAGCTCTATGACACAAGGAAAGTGCAAGGTTTTGTGGCAAATTTTTTACCAGCATTAAAGTTGTCCCATTTCTATGTCCTCCGCTACCAAATCTACTCTTTCCTACACAATCAGCAACCTCATAAATCAAAGACATCTGTCATTCTGTCCCTGCCTGCAAGAATGGCCCCCCCATTCTCCCCAGAAAGGTAAGACTCCATCTATCTGGGCCTCCAGCAGACAAGTACCTACACTTTAGGTAGCCAGCATCCTGGGTTTTTCCTGCCATTAAGATTGGGTGAAGACTTTCCCCTAATCCCTAGTGGAAAAAGTCCTGTCCAGTGACTGGCACACCTGTGGCATATGAATCTAGACAATGCTGTGCCCTCAAATCATCAATTCCATTGAGCCTCTCCAAACCTGGGAGTTACCCAGTCATTTCCCAGAGACACCAATTTGAACTTTCTCTTTACCAATTTTAAGAAATATACTCCCAAACTGACCTCAAAACTCAACACCTCATCAGACTCACAACTTAACATCTGCTATACTGCAATTTAGATAACAAGCACACATGTCACAAGAACAGAATTTTTTTTTGGATGCTGGGGATCAAACCCAGGGCCTTGTGCTTACAAGGTAAGCACTCTACCAACTGAACTATCTCCCTAGTCCCCAGAATTCTTGATAAAGAAATTCTCCAAGCTTTGGGAAAATATTTAGTACACAATGGCAAATTTTTTGAGGTTCCCTAACTTCAATCTTTGTTTTTCCTTCACTCAAGCACCAAATATACAACCCTATACCTTCACACTTTTACTGATACTCCCTCTCTGGACAATTTATCAGTGAGTCTGCACTTGATAACATAAAAAGCATAAATACTTAAAAAAGGGCACCAGTTCTTCACAGAACCAATTTTTAAATACTGCTTTCAAGACCTGTAACAAAAAGGAAGATGAGGCCAAACAGGAAAAAAAAAAAAAAAAACTCATCTTAAACTAAACACCAATTCTGAACCCCAGTCATCTATAGCCCTAAAAAAATCACTGCTGTTCTTGTTCCCACAGTCACTCTAATACACCCTCTGAGCCCTGTTTCTGATGTGGGTGGACTGTACATTTGGCAAAATCTTGCTATTTCAAGGTCCCCATGAAGCCACATCCCTATTGCTGGCAATGAGGATGCTGGAAAGCAGACTGTTCCTGGAGAAAAACAACCCTTCCCTCAGTGTACCCTAATTTCCAAGTCCCATAATACATCTGGGGAGCTCCATGTTATATGGATGGTGAAGAGCCGAACACCAGGTTAATATTACACTTCTGAAGAGATTTTAAGGGTAGAATTATCTGGCAAATTTTCTCCCTTACTTAAAATAATTATCAAAAGTGTAATTAGTATCTTACATTCTGAGTGAGGTCTCAGTCTCAAGTCATATGAAAAGGAACAATATTAAAATTTCCTACCCACAGCTTATACAGCAGCCTCAACCTCAAAATTAATGGGAGGTGTTTCAAAATTGTCTGCACCCAAATCTGGCCAGCCTGATTACCAACCAAGACAAAAAGGTTGAAAAGCCATAGGCGTTAATTTTTCTAGCCAGACCATGCTGAAGCTTGAATTGGAATGTAGACAGCAGAGGCCTGCAGACTCAGTCAGTGACTGATCTGAGACTGCAGGAGCGAAACTGTCAGTTTCACTTCTCTCTGGCTTCTCTCTTTCACTCTTTCTCTCCCTCTTTCTCCATCTCTCATTCTCTCCTGCTGCTTTACTAAAATAATTGTTGGCCATGCCATTTTTTTCTCTATGGTTCTTGTTAATTTTTATATACTCACACCACCCCACACACACACATACATACATACATACACATTGATTTTAATCTGGCAAACCTAGGTTAATGTATTTTTTGATCAGAATTATTTTATCCAAGTATAAAGTTGCTATTTTTACACTCTGCTTTGTTCAGAGGCCAATATGCAAAAGTTAGTTCTCAATCTGATAGATTTTAAAAGAAAATAAGGCCTTTGTCTGTACAGGTTCATGGGAGTCAAACACCAAAAGAGTGAGCAAAATCCTCAGGACAATAAAGATCTTGTGTTTGAATGGCTTAGGAACACTCTGCAACCTCTCTGTCCTTGAGACTGGAGACATTATCTTATTAGAACAACATTTGGTACTAGTGGACTCTGAGTAGCAAGCAAGTTATATGATCTGCACAAACAGAAAGTTAACTGCACTAATGTAACCTAATGTAACTGTATATAACCCTGGAATATTCTTCATATTATCAAACTCTCTGAACGGACATTTTTACCTCCTATTGCTTTCCATGCAACCCTGGATGAATGCCTTTCCTTATTGTGTCAAGTCTTTCATGATCCTTCTTCTATAATCTCCATTCCACTTTCCAATGGGATTATTGTCTATACTGATGGAGGAAAACATTGCGGTTTGATGTCTATATTCACTGATAAAAATTGACTGATTATTACACTTTGTCTCAATCTTCTCCTCAGAGCAGAATTAACTGCAATTATTTTGGCTCTTTATATATTTCCCAACACCTTAAACATCATTGCAGACTCAGTATATAGCCAAACTGATGCCACATATTTCTCTGCAATGTTGTCACCTCATTTGGATTCCTGTTTATCACTCCTTAATCTCTTTTATAGGATCATACGGCCTCAATATTTCTTCCTTACATTTATAGTCACACTAAAATTTCTGAACTTCTCACTGAAGGAAATATTTGTGCTGATACTGCTATAAAATCATTTTATCCTCTTCTAAGATGCAATGGAGGACTGGGATATAGCTCAGTTAGTAGAGTGTTTGCCTCACAAGCGTAAGGCCCTGAGTTCAATCCCCAGTACCACAAAAAATTAAAATGCAATGGAATCACACAATTTTTTCATCAAAATGCTCACTCTTTAATAAAGATCTTTTCTATTTGCTCTCAACAGGCCTATTTCATCATTAATATTTGCTCTCATTGCACCTCCTTTCCTTCCTCTACTTGGGAAAACATGAACCCTCAAGGTTTACATTCTAATGCCCTTTGGAAGATGGATGTAACTCATCTTCCTTCCTTACACACCTAGTCTTTCTTCCATGTTACCACAGATATATCCTCAGGTCTTATATGGGCCAGTGTCCATCATTCACAGAGGGTCTCAGCCTGCTTCTCTCACCTATCTCTTCGCATTCCCAGTATGGGTAAACCTCATCATTTAAAAACTGATAGTGCTCATGCTTATACATCTAGTGCCTCTGCTTAGCTCTGTAATCAATGGGATATAATTCTAACATGGAATTCTCCAAAATCTTACTAGACAGGTTTTAGTTGAACATGTATATCACATGTTTAAAATGTGCATTAAAAAATTGGGGACCAGACTTTCACTTATTAATAATGCTCTCAATATTGCCTTGTTCACAATAAATAATCTTAATATACAATATGAAGGCAATACTCATTGCTGGTCCTCTGCCTTGGACAGACACATTACCCCTAAGGTACCACAATAAAAGATTTATATAAAATATTGAGTTCCACCAGATCTAATATGGCAGGATCATGTATATTTCAGTACATGGGTGAGGGGATATCCTGCTGTTTTTACTCATACATGTTCTGTCTGGATTCCTGCCAGGTGTGTGAGACCCAAAAATCATCATGAGTTGGCATCAAGGACTTCACAATTTGATTCCCAAATTCCATTTAATCCTAGATGAAGAGGACCCTGAATCCAAGAAGGAACCTCTGACATGAACAAGAGGCTTAAGAGACCCTTGATCTTTGAATCATCTAGTGGCTTGCAGGGATATAAAGAGTTTAACAATATCTGCTGAATAATTGCTAACACAGGAAATTTCATTAACTCTCTGCAAAATTTACAGAAAATTCCACAACTATGCTGGCTACTATTGTGTTGTATCCTTGTTGGAGGTGACTCTGTACAAAAATCTGTTCCATCTTTGGCTTCCTGCACTCATTATAATATTTAGGTCTGCTCAGTGGAAATTGTTAATTCTTCTGAAAATTTGTATTCCTCAAAATATTCTTGATAATAGGACTGCTATTGATTACTTGCTGTTGTTTTATCATAAGAGGTGCCATGAATTTAATATGTAATGTTTTAATTTACCTGACAACAGTAATCCCATTCAAAAGAAATTGGATAATATAAAGACACTTTAAGAAGGGTGCAACAAGATGATGGAGGTTGGTATTTATTAGATTGGATAACCTCATGGTTACCAAATTTTATATGAATAAAACAGCTTTTCATTGGAGGATGTTTATTGATACTTGTCTTATTGTGTTGTGCTTGTTTTTGCCAATATCTGCCTTGCTTTCTTTCTCCACCTTCCTTAAACAAAAGACAAGTCATGTCTATTCAAAAGGCCATACATAACAAAAAAGGGAAGTTGTAGAGGTTCAGGTCAGTCAGAGTACAGAGGAGCCTAAGACCATTGACTGAGCAAACTCCTCAGGACAATTAGGGATTTCTGTTTGAATAGTTTGGAAACACTGCAACTACTCTGTCCTTGAGGCCTGGAGATTACTGGCCAGAGGGGCAAGCAGGGTTAAGGATAGTGTGGTCCACCTACTAGGATCTATGCACAGGGAGCAGCAACAGCTGGATAGCAAGGTGTTATTCATCCACTCTTAGGGAGATGGGAAGAAGCCACATAGATGTCTTTGAATTTGGAATTGCAGTGTGGTGGATAAATTTGACTGTTGTTTGGGGAAGAACAGAATGAAAATTTGAGCAGTTTAAGAGCTGACAGGCTATGGTTTTGCAGGCTGACACACAGTAGTGCTTATTATGGCTATTGAGTATAGAGGCTTGCAGTGGATGCACCTACATGTAGGAAGTGAATCATGGTAGAAGATAAAGGAGCCAAATACAAGGGACAGAGCCCTCCCAATTTAGGCTCAGTGGAGTAAAAGTCCCCGCTGTATATGAGCTGAATTTCCTAGGCTGTTGACAGATTTCTATGTCTATAAGGAATAAAAATTGTACCCTCCAACTGAACAGCACCATGTTCCTTGCCTTGGTGTGCTCCAAACTTGCTTATTATAACACTAAAAGTCCTGCTGTGCATGGGACTCAGGCTGTGGGAATTACCTCTCTGAGCTCTGGCACCACTAATAAACTTGCTTCCAGATTTTGGTGTTCTGATCTTCATTTCTCATGACATTATCTTACTTCAGTCTTCATTGTGGATGGGGAGGCAAAATGACCTGCACAGGAAGCAGAGCAGGGTCCACTGGGACCAGTTTCCTTTATGCCCACCACGTAATCCCAAGCCTGGAACCCAGATACCAAGTGCATTCTTTTGACTTCAGGGGTTACAGTGCCCTTAAAGCAATCATTCATTACAACCAGCAACTTCTTCAGGTTAATTACCAGGAAATATACTGCCTGTCATACTCCACAGAATTCCCTATGTCTTGTAAGTCTCTCTTTTCACATTGTTATCAATGTTTAATTACAAAGAATAAAAGCCCACTCCCTGCAAATATGTGGCAGAACAACAGCAGAATCCAGAATTTCTAGGTGAAATTTGGCACCGTGGGTGGTTGGAATAGCACATGAGCAGAGGAAATCTGTAAGAGCAGTTCCCAGGGTCCATTTCTTGTGACATTGCAGAAGCTGTGAGTATATTTCATAAGAGTCTGTATAAGGGAGGATTAGGTACCAGTTTAAGGGTTGTAAATGTTAGTTATACATTCACTGAGTTGTCAGAATTGCTTTCCTGAGACCAAGTTGGGATACAGAACAAGCAGTCTCTACCCATCTGACCACCACTTATAATTTGACTTCATTTTCAATTCCTGATTTTACAAAATAAAGACAACTTGTTCCATGTGAGTAGAGCATTTGGAGATATTTGATGAGAGATTTACCTGTTATTTCTTAATATTCTATATGGTTAAGTCACAACTTTTCTTACCATAGATGTTTCCTAAAGCATGCAAATTTCACAATAACTATTTTAGTTTCAAATGCTTAAAGAAGAAATGAGTATTGCAAGTCAATGGTACTAATCTTTAGACCATAAAAAGATTCTTAATTCCACCAATTAATTTGTGACCTATAAATATATTGTGTGCTACCAGTGGAAAAATGATTTCATTTTATACATTAAAATAAAATATCAGGGACGTGGGTTGTATGCAATGCAAAATGATAGTTCAGGTAGACACCGTGGTACATGTGTGCAATCTCAGGGACGTGGAGGCTGAGGCAAGATAATCTCAAATTTGAGGTCATTTTTGACAGCTTATTGAGACCATATCTTAAAATAAAAATGGCCAGGTGTTTTGCTAAGTGATAGAGAATCCCCAAATTCAATCTCCACATGAATAATTATGGTGCAAATGTAAAAGTTCCACCATCTGGTAACTTATTATGAAGAAATGCATATTCACATGGAATACTCTTTCCATCTTTCCACCAGTCCATGTATGCATCCATTCTTTTAAGAATTCATATTTTTTTCTAAGAGCTGTATTTGAATTGCACAATTTTCTTCATTGTTTTTCATAATTGACAATGAATTCAGTGCAGTGAATTTACTGAATTCTTGCCTCCTGTCACTGCTCCTCTAAAAATTAAAATCTTACATGCCACTGTGATCAGAGTTGATATGGGCTTGAGTAGTGAGCAAATAGTGGCACTGATCCTTACCCCATCATCTATTCCAGGTTTTCTTTCTGCCTAAGGCATGACCTGCCCATTTCAGTTTCCTGAAACCTGATGTTGCCAGTCAGTGACATTATTTTGTCAAACAAGGTACCTCAACCTGAATCTTTCATAAGTACCTCCCTCCCAGGACATAGAAGATATTATAGGTCTCCAGGTCATATTCTCTGAAATAAAAAAATGGCACTGCAAATATGAAGAAATAGGTTGGTACACTCTTGTAGTCAATTCTAATATATTTTCCACAAATTGTTGTTATTGTACTGATTATCACTGGGACGAAGGTATACATAGCTCTACCAACAGAAATTGTTCATACTGAGATTGGAGACATTAATTTCATGAAGAGGATACCCATGAGAAAAGGCAGTGGAAATATCATTTGATTTTCAGATCTCCTTAAAGAACTCATTTTCTCTCCCTGAGTCTTACTTATTTATTCTGTGCATAGATTGATCATAATTTTGAGCACCTATTCATTGACAAGGGCCTCAAATATTAACTTGTATTGAACACATATAGTAATATAGTCCCTGTGGTAAAGATAAAGGCAATGATGACAAGCAAGTCAAATTTAGAATGCTGCAAGTTTTAAGACTCAAGGTCAGTATTCTAGTCAATGAAATAAAATATGTAATTGAGTATTCTGATATCTAATGATTTTGAATTTATTGAATAGCCTTCAGAAAGATATACAGATAAGTTCATTTTCACCTTTTTCCACTGTCATCTGAAGTCCATACCTGTGAGTTAACCACCCTTATTCATCCAGTAAATATGCTTCAGACATTTCCCTCCATTTATATCCATATATGCATATTTAGATTGCATCATGCATGAGGAAAGTCACATTTTATGTGGACGAGATCTTTGAACACAGAATCTAAAATATTACACACAGAACTTGACTGAATATAAACATCTTAAAGAGCTTCATTGGGACAAAATTCAATTATTCTAAAATTCAACAGTTAAAGTTGTACAGTTCAATTGTATATTCACAGATTTTTTAAACCATCACATATCAATTTATGAATTATTTAATTATTTCAAAAAACATGTGCTTTGTTCATGTTCCCCTAACAGTATGCACCATGTAAATCAGTTGCTCTCACTTTTTATAGATTTTCTTGTTTTGGCACTGCATGTAATAAATTATGGGGTCAAAATATTCTCAGCAGCACTATCCCAATGTATGACAGACTCTAGGATGCAAGGGAGTTGGTGTCCTACCTCCCATATAGGTGGACACAAAGAGAGCAAAAGACTTTCAATGGAAATTTAAAATAATTTTATTAACTTTTATTCATGAATAGCACACACAATAAGTTAATATTGCCTTACAATCAAAATTAAATGCAAATGTCATCCTAGATTCTACTAGTGCAATGAAACCCAATATTAAAATAATTGCAGCCTGAAGCTCTGGGTCCAATTCTTAGCAACTCAAAAGTAAAACAAAGAAAGAATTATATCCAGGTGTGATGGGGTGTGTCTGCTCTCTCAATGACAAGAAAGGTTGAGACAGAAGACCACTGTGGTGATGCACCCCTGTAGGAGAATTGCAAGTTCAAAGTCAGTCTCAACAAATGAAAAGGCCCTGAGCAACTTAGTCAACACTTTGTGTCTAAATAAGATATAAAGAGAATTGGGGATGTGACTTAGTGGTTTATCACCCCTGGGACCACTCCCTGAGTGTTGCTCCATGCCTCCCCCCCAAAAAACAACCCCAGCTTTCTTATAAGACCAGAGATCAGAAACATTATTAGGAATTTAAAGTAATTTTCATTATATGATTTCCATTCATGAACTATATGTACATATATAATTCAGAAGTCATTATGACCATATATACAATGATAAATACAAATTTCCTCCTCTCTAGGTTAGACTACACTACTGCAAGGAAACCCAGCCTAAAAATAGCTGAAAGCTGAAGCTGTGGGTTCAATTCACAGCAAGTCAAACACAAAAACTTAAGCCAGGTGTAGTGATGCATGCCTCTGATCCTGAGACGAACCAAGCAAATTCATGAGAACCTGTCTAAAACATTAGAAAGGAGTGAGAATTGACTTCAGTGTAAAGTGCCCTTGGGATGAGTCCCTAGTATTGCAGAAACCAAAAGCAACAGCCAAAGTCTGTGATCTGTTCTCATTAATTCCTGGATTGGCCACATTCGACTGTCCTGCAGAGGTGGTTCAATAGACTCAGTCAGGCGGCGGGGTCTGAAACCCTGTCCAATCAGAGGCACCGGGGTGAGAACTGTCCAATCCGCATGCAGTCAGTGAGGAGGACTGGCTTCTGAAACCTAGCGCTGGCCTTGGTCTCGGAGCTGCCATTCTCTGGATCCACTTCTGGCTTTTCCTCCTGTGTTCAGGAGCCCCAGGTTTCTCTGCCACACAGAGAAGGAGAGACTCTGAGGGAGAATGCACGGCACAGTAAAGACCAGGAATTGTGAGTGTGCTTCAGGCAGCTCACAGGAGATGTGAGTGAATCCCAAGTCCTTGGGACAGGCAGTGGCAGAAGTGGAAATGGCGGCGGGGCTTCTCCTGGTCCTCTCAGTCTGCCGGCCATCATCTTCATCTGTGGGGCTCAGCCCTCAGTCCCCACGTCTACATCTACTGCATCCAGTAGTTGGACCCTGTGCACAGTGTCCTCAGCCTGTGCCTGAAGCCCCATAAGGACATCAGGGTGCTGGCAGTCCAGTGTCTCCTGGGTTGAGAGCAGAAATGCGGAGAGGAATTAGAGGATGACAAGGGTGTCCCTGTGCTGTCAGCCCAGCATCTTCGCAGGCTGTGTGCTGAAGACTGAGAGGATGGTGAAAGGAGGACCCCGACTCCATGGTGTTCTTGCATGAAAGGAGCTGTGGTCCCTAGAGGCCTCGGTTCCTCCTTCCTGCTGAGCTAGCTGAATATTCAGGAAGCAGAATCTCAAATCCAGAACCCTGGGCTCCATCCCAGCTATTGGTTGGTCATGAATGAATTGCTAAATTTTCTTTTTTAATTGGTTCTTTTTAGTTGCACATGACAATTCATTTTGGTATGATTATTGAAGCATGGAATATATCTCTAATTAGGTCCCATTTCTTGTAGATATCCATGATTGTGAAATACACTATGGTGTATTCTTGAGTATATACAAGAAATTTTTCTAAATTTTCAGCTACAATTTACATTCCCAATGCCAATTTTCCCTCTCAACATTATTGATTTGATGAAATGTTTCATTATTTCTTGAAATACTGGATGACACTTGTTGAAGTTTTTGTTTCATATTTGTGAAAAATTTATGTGAGAAGGAAGCAGGGAAGTATCACTTGACCATTTAAACAAACTGGGTATACCTCTCGTCCCTGTGCCTTCCAAGGAACATGCATTATCACAATATTTTGTGTTGTGATTCACCAATGAAATAGACTGTATGATGCTTCCTTATGTCAACCTCTCATCTTTTGCTAGTCCTGTCCTTCAGAACTGACCAATATAAGATGCCCACATCTGCTGTGTCTATAACTCCATGGAGTATATAGTGAATATCATCCTCTGAGTCTTGTCCTCTTGGAGAGCAGTTTGAATTGTTGGTTGGAATCTCTCAAGAGTGTAGCTGGATGCCCTGTAGTTGGGAGGAATCTCTTGACATTAAATGACTGTAAATATCATTCCAGTGTCCCAGTAGCCTGAGGCAGGAGGATCACAATTCAGAGCCAGCTGCAGCAACTTATCCAGGCACTTAGCAACTCAGCAAGACCCGGTCTACAAATTAAACACAAAAATGTGCTGGAGATGTGGCTCAGTGTTTAAATGTCTCTGGGTTTATTCCTCTGTACCAAGAAAAAGAGTTTTCTAAAAAAACTTTTATTTTCTTTTAATTTTTGCTACCATGAATAGTGCTGCAATGAAAATGGAGATCAGTCATTTCTTTGACAGAATGATTCAAACTATTTTAGATGTATACTCAGAATTATTACTGAATCACATATTTGTTTTAATTGTTTTTAAAATGACTTTTCAAACTATTTTTGCAAAACTGTTACCAAATTTGTATTCTCATCAACAGCTTACAAAGGTTTCCTTTTATCCATTTCCTTATAATCTAGAGCATGTTTTATTTTTCATGTGCTTTATAATATCCATTCCTACAGCTGTGTTCAAGCTGCAGGAAATATGTTAAACTGGTGTCTTTAATTCCTGATGCAAGTTTGTTGGATCCCAGGTTTCCAAGAAGCTACTGTATGCTGCAAATAAACAGGAACATTTGATATTTAACCATTTTTTTCTCTGCAATTCTTGTTGGGCATTTTCACCCATCTATGTGCTTGCAAGGCAATGCCAATTTATTTTATTGTAATCTATAGAGATTTGAACATGTTCAGTTACACTTACTCCAGAGATTGGAGTTTAAGGTTGTAGTCCTTTGAAGGAAAAGTGTTAAAGTTAGACAGGCAGTGCCTGTACAAATCCTAGGAGGAATTGTTAGACCAGGAGGTATTACTGGGGTGAGTAGAGAATGGACAGTAATCAGGAAGTGAACAGTCACCCAGGCTATCAATGGCATACTATATTTCCCCCTATTAAATTCATGAATCAAGCTAGATAGAAACTCTGGAATCAGCAATACCAGATGGCAAATATTCTGTCAAATTTCTTTTAAGGAAAAACTCATACCTTTGAGATACAACTCCTCTTCTATGATCCCTGTTGATAAAATCCATGGATATACTTGAATACTCATACAAAATCTGCATTTTTTGTGGTTTGATATTGTGTATACTAGTTGCTTCTTTTTTTTCTGATAAAGGGTCAAAGTTTTAATACTAAAGCTGAGAAGGGGAAAGCAATGATAAAGAATTGTTGAAATTGCAGAGGAAAAAATAAAATAGCAGCAGTTGGCAACAATTCAGAAATCAGGATACTTCCAAGTTCCTTAAGGAAAATACCCCCAATGACTTAGTTCAAGCAAGGCCAATTTCTTGGTTGCACTAATTTTTCAGTGTGTGTTGGGAAGAGACTGTACTTATTTTGGTCACCAAGGCATCCAGTGTGAGAGAACTCCATTTTAGTCCAGCTCTTTCCAACATGGAGACAGGAAATATACTATATGGAATGATGTGGTCTATCTTGATATTATGGGCAGTGGCACACATCATCTGTTCATGGTATTTCGGTCAAAGTAAATCACAGATCACTGTCTTAACTTCTTTCATTTTATTTTAAAAAAAACATTTATTTGGATCTTTGGACCTGCTCAGTGAACTTTGACCCCAGAGCTGGGGAGTTTAGGATGTAGTCCACAGAATGAACAATGTTAGAAATGAGCTATCCAGTGAATAGAAAATCTTCTTCCAAGGGGAATTGGCAGGGCTGAAGTTATTATAGAGGAAAGCTGGGAGGGGGAGCTCAGGAAGTGCCAAACACCACTAAGGCTGCAAGTGCTGTGATGTTTTTTCTTTTTGAACACTTTGATGCAGGAGAGAATAGAGAGTGGCCCGGCTGACCTACATTAGTACCCTAGCAAATCTCTTCTAGGCATAAAACATGTTCCTTATGATTTAACTTATTTTCTCCACAGATCCCAGTTGCTGAAGTCCACGGAAGTACTTGCATGACCATAGGAGACCACCACTCTTTCTGTGGTCTTGATACTTATTACTGTCTGGATTCTTCCCCTTAAGTACTAAGGAAAGTTGAGGTCTCTACCACAGGAAACTTTAGTGTTAGGGTGTGTATATATGGTCACAATATTTCTCTCCTCAGGGTGAAACTGGTTATGGGTGATTCTTTTTCAATTATGCAGTACTTTTGCTGAAACTGGGCTAATGCCCAAGGTGACCATTGGTTTTCTTCCACTTTGATGGTGGATATTTTCTCTGTGGTCCGATGTACATAAGTCTATTAACTCATTTATTATTTTGTGAAGAGGGACTTGAAAAATATGATTATACAATGTGCTCCTGGAGGAGGAATTGTCAGCAGCATCATATGGTGTTATATTTCCCATGTCATCCTCTCTCTACCTGAGCATAGATCTTGTATTTTTGTGCTGGAATTTGAGCCCAAGGCCTTGCACATTCTGTACACACACTTTCAGTGAACTGTGCCCCAAGCATAAACATCTACCTTTAGATTTGGTTGTATCATGCCTCCACATTTAATATTAGTCTCAATGTCATTGAATTTATATAGTCCCTTTTATTTCTATTGAAACTACAAACAGTTTTATATATTTATGGATTTATTTGTTTCATGATTGCTTGGTTTTTATTATTGCAAATTTATACTTTAGTAATACACATTGGTGTCAGGAAAGAATAAAGCCTTTTTAGAATTCAAAGTTTATGAACTTTAGAATTCTAATTTTCATGGATAAATATATTGCAGGGTCTTCCATCTCTGGTTTTATGGTGCCCAGACCCTGTGCAGTTTGAGGGTTGTAACATGTTGTGATAGTACTATGATCTATGTAAGGGTAGATTATGTATCTTCAAGTTTTCATGGATACATCAACACAAAGGAAAGGGAAGCATTTATGAACATGAGTTAAGGAGTGCTAGTAGCAACGAGAAGGTAGAATGATTCTCCCCTGCATCTCCAAAGGGAGTGTGGGTCTGCTAACCCTTTGACATTAGTCTACAGCACTGACAACATATATTTCTATAAAGGAATAAGTTTCTGTTACTTTAATTTCTGATATGTTGGTGTTTTTTTTTTCAGCAAAAATAAGAATACAGGACTTTCTGCACCTTAGACTATGTGACCAAATTGAATGATGTTAATGTGGTAAATGTCAAAGATAAGCCATAGTTGTCCAGATTGTGCAAATACTTAGTCATCATGATGGAAAGGTGACTCTCTTACTGTCAGACTCTCTTACCTTGGCCAGGCAAATTCTTCAATGTGAACTCTTAATAAATTGTGATTCTAAACTGCAGTTTCCTCATAATGCCATCCATAACTGGGCATCTCTATATCCCCAGATTTTGTGAGAAGTGACTAAAAAAGTCATGAGGTAAGACTCCAGATAGACATGTGTTTCCTGTGTAAGAGAAGCTGTGTTCCCACTGTACCTCAGTTCTTTCTCCACAGATGTCACCTCTTCTGTGAGTCTTTCATATTATAAGGACGGTCATACCTCTAAGATACTCTATTCTCACTCTAGCAGTTCATGGGTTTGATAAATTCTCACATTTTGAGTTCCCTCACCACATTTGCAATTGTCCAATTTCCCTCTCCATTTCACAGTATTATCAACCTTTTTCCCATGCAACACTGAATCAGACACAGCATAGTTCCATTTTTCTCCAAGTAATTAATGGTAGTTTAAAAATATTTATACTCAGGTGATTACAATTTCACATGGGAGTTTGGGAAATAATCATTGCCTAATTCTGCTGCATAAAGCTTTTGTACTTCTCTTCCTTCAATCTTCTGTAGGCACAGCAATTTTATCAGAATGTATTTGGAAACTGTTCTTGTTTGAAAGTTGACTGTCCCCAAAATAATAGTCACCATTGCAGCAAGACTCAGATGTGCCTTTTAGGCTAATATAGAATCAAAAAGTTCTGCATCTTCAGTGGATGAGTGTGTCAGTATCTGCCTGTTGTCCTGGGAGCTGGAACCTACTTAGAGGAAATGGGTTACTGGCAGGTGCACTGCACAGTTTATCTTCTTTCAACCTCTTCCTACCTCTCTCTGCTTCCTAGATTTCATGAGCTCAGCAGATTTTCTCCATGTCTTTCTTACATGATGTTTATGCCTTGGAGAGAACATATCATGGATGGAATTGTCTGAAAGTGTGATTGAAAATAAATAATTCCTCTTTTAAATTATTGTCAGATATTTTTGGTCACATAGATTAAAAGTTAGCTAATACTGAAAGGACACAAAGTAGTGCCCTCATCCACTATCATTGTTTTTTCCAAGCAATAAATATCCCAGCTGCCAGGGCATTAAAGTTGATGCCTGTAGGGGTGATTTCTCTTGGCTTTTGTAGAACCTTATTGGTGTCTCATCATCTCTTCTTAGATGACAGTCAGAAGAATGGGGTCATGAGTATTAGGAGAGAAGTTGATTGTCTGTGGCTTAGAAGGATTTCCTATTATCCCTTTGTTCTCCATAGGTAACCTTTTCAGAAGTGAACACTAGGAAGATTTTCCTTCACTACCTCCTTTTTATGGAGATTCTTTGGTGGCCTATAAATTGGACAGTGGTGTTGAGAGGAAAATACAGAATTTATTTTTCCCACTGATTTGTGAATAAAGGGAAATTAGAACAAAATCCAGGGGAAACTCATACTGAAAAGGAAGCTAAATCACAGCCATGACAGGTTGCATTTAGGGCATAAAAGATTTGGGGCCTAGATAGCTGATTGCAGGAAGGCAACTAGATTAGGACTGGTCTTTGGCAAATGACCAATCAGGAGCTAACAAGCCAATGCCATCGTTCCAAACCATATATGTCAAACTGTTAAGACCTGGGTACCCTAAGCCAATGGAAACATGACAAACCACACATGCTGAAAGATCAACCAATTGTGTACTGTGCTTTGTTCAGATTTCCTGCTCTACTGTGGAACTTATGAAAATTCCACTGAATTAAGACTCGGGACTCTCAATCAGTACCTGCTGTGTCAGTGAATGCTGTGAGTCCAAGTTCTAGCTTGCGATAAAGACCCTTTTGCTTTTGAATTGGAGACAGCTCCCTGGTGGTCTTTGGGGATTCATGATCTGTGCACAACAATACCATGTAGTGTGTTCCAGAATACACAATGTTTTTCATTATGCATAGTTATTGGAGAATACCACAGGTTCCAGAATATCTGGCCTTGAAGAGAGAGGATAACAATTAGTACTCTTATTTTCTTGTTTTTAACAGTGAAATATTTATTCCCTTACTTCAAATTCCATTTTTTTATTAATTGTAAAATGCATTTTATTAGTAGAACTTTGAACATAGGAAAATGTATCCAAAGAAGCAGGATAGAAATGGACTTCACACATTTCTTGAATTAATTAAAATTTTTGTTCACCATTTTCCTTTCTCTGAATGCTGATACTAAGTTTATCACATATTTTCCATTTTGGGCGATGATTTCAAATGAAATTCCTTTTTAAAACCTTTCAGAAAAAATACACAGAAAAATCTTTCATTGTGGGTGCATACAAATCAGTATATTTCCTCAAGATTTTATGGCAGATGAATCAGTGAATTATGGCCTTAGGGTATCAGATTTTCTTTCCTAAAGAATTGTGACTCTCAATCATATAGTCTATTCTATGAATATTTCAGTTTAATACTAAATTGTTGCTATAGTTTGTTATGTGAGGTGTCTTCAAAAAACTCACCTGTGAGACAATGCAAGAAGGTTCAGAGGATAAGTGTTTGGGTTGTGAAATTCTTAACTCAATCAATGATTTAATGCCTTGATTCAAGTTAGCTGTGGGAACTGAGGTGGTAGGGTGTGACTGGAGGAGACTGGCATGGGGCATGGCTTTGAGGCATATATTTTGTATCTGGAAAATGGAAATTCTTTCTCTTTGCTTCCTGATTGAAATGTGAACTGTTTTCCTCTGCCACACTCTTCCACCATGATGTTCAGCCCTCCTCAAACCCTGAGGAATGGGGCCAGGCTTCTATAGACTAAAACCCCTTAAACCATGAGCCCTCAAAGAAGCTTTTCTTTCTCTACAGTTTTTCTTGTCAGATTTTTTTTGTCACAGGAGCCAAATAACTGATTATATCATGTGCTATAGTACTTGACAAATCCTATAATTACTGATATAAGATTGATTACTTACTAAGTAATTTATTATTATGGAGATAGCAACAAAATGACATACATATTTTCTTAAAAAATAGATACTTATGCTTTTCCCCCAGGTATATATTGTAAGCACCCTACACATTTGTTTCCTCTTTCACACATAAACATTCAGTTTGGGCAGACATGGTAATGTCCACCTGTAGTACCAGCTACTCAGGAGACTAATGCAGGAGAAGTCAAAGTTTGAATTTAGCCTTGGCTAAATTTAATGACACTCCATCTCAGAATAATAAACAAAGAAATAAGGAGTGCTATTGATATAGCTTAGTAGTAAATCAGTACATTTTCCCTGGATTCAATACCTAGTACAGAACAACATAAACAAAACCCCATGGAATGTGAAGATTTTTACTCACATTACAGGTGGGTGTTTTCTCAAACTGTATCAATAAAATTGTAGAGGAAAGACCTGAGTTCCATGACTTCCAGCTAAAACTACAAAAGGAGTTCCCTGAAGGTCCATGTGTTCTGATGCATGTAGAGGGATATTTTCAAGAGGTACATTTGAATTGTAGATAATCACTCCTGAGATAGAAGCACAGAGGAGAAGAAGGCAGATGTAGATGGTTTTCAGGTGTGTTCCAGGTCTCGGGCTTCTTTTTCCTTTCAAAATTGTGTGTGTTTTGAAGTTGCAAACTTTTCCTTCCCTACTTTTTATTTTTGTGTTAACATGTCTTAAACTACTTTATTTCCTTTTCAGAATAGTTAACATGTAGTCCTTTATATTAGTAATTTTCCCTCAACTTTTACACTTCAGTTTTATTCATGTGATGGATTCATGTCTTGCAATGTTGAACATAGTTTCTTTTCAACACATAAATATGTTGGTACCATAGATTTGCATTGGTGCTATTGTTGAGTCATTAGAGATTGCCAAAGAATTAAAATATACTTTTTTGTTTGCATCCCATTCTGGATATCCATCAACTTCAAGAATTAATAAAATACACATTAAAAGAGGATTCCATTCATTGCCTACAGTAACATAAAAATTTGAAAGAGAATAGTTAGTATAGACTCAGTCTCCATTGCATACATGGAGTCCACGTCTGTCTTTTCTTGGCCAGTTTTCAGCCCCATGAGTCTTGGGAAGGTATGTTTTCTGTCTTTTCTGCCTAGAGAGGTCAGGATAGACTACCTCATTGGTCAAATTAGCCTGAAGTCAGAGCTTTGAATCAAGGTTCCTATTAGAGCAGACATCTGAACTCTGAAGTATCTGGAAATCCCAATGTGTGCATTCCTCACCTGCTTTCTCAGGAATCCCCACTCCCAACTTGCCACCCCTGCCCAGTCTCACTAAAGGGAGCTTTCCAAAGTTCTCAGTCAGCAAGATGTCCTGCAGCTCTGTACATGTCCAAAGTCATTGAGGGATGGAGATGAACTAGTTCACCTCCAAAACAAGATGGGTTCTGTGTGCCATGCCGTCCTGTGGAAAACTGGGCTACCCTAACCAGCACTTTCCCAAACTACCCACCATATGCTTATTGGGGCTGGGTCAGTCCCACATGGAGACAGGTTAGGGAAAATCTTTGTTCCTTCCCATATGGCTCCTCCAGTTCATGTGTGATAGTTTTGGAACTCCTGTCCCTTGTGTGGGCATTGTAAACTCTCATGACCATAGGAGTTCATTGGTATCCCATCCAGCCCTTCCACCTGGGCCTCTAGCTCCTGTGAACTTTCCAGCATCCTGTGCCAAACCCTCACATGGTGCCTGCACCTCCTTTTCCTCTGTCCATTTTCCCTGGAAAAGCCTTGCCCAAGTGTGACTTGGAAAGCTTGTCGACACTGCCACTGGGTTTAGCCTGTCACTTCCTTTACTACAGCAATCATGATCTGTACCATATTAAACTAGAGAATCAATCTGAGGGGACTGGGAGAAAAAATTGACATAGTGAGCAAGGAACAGATTCTAGCTGGAAACCCAAGCTCTGAGAGTCCTTCATTCTCCATCTTTCCCATGAATGGCTTTGGACTTGACCCTTATATCTTCCATGGGGGAAAATTATTCAAACCCAATTCACTGATCTTTTACTAAGTTATACATGCTCATAATGGATGACATTAATCTTGAATCTTTTTGAATCTCTTTCATTAAATCAGAATAGTTTATATTAGAAAGATGTCCATTATACTAAAGCAAAACTGGAAAAAAAAAAGAAGAAGAGACTCACTCTCTAGAAATAGTAAAGTGTCCTTGAACTACGCTTTTAGCATTTCTATAGCATGGAACACATACACAGAACAAACTTCAAGTAAAACGTTTTTCAGAAGATGATTGAAATCATGCCTTATCTTTTACTTTTTGTCTTTTTCTTTCAGTTTGGCCACTCACATCACAGCAATGATGGTGTCATTTTATGTGCATTGACATTTTATACCAAAAATATCTGCCAAATTTTCCCAATAATAATAGATTTCTTTTTATCATTATCACCTCAGAAATTTTCTAAATAATCTGTATAAGCCACAATATTTTATACAGAGAATCTTCGAACTTTTGAATTTCTCTTTATTAGTGATTTGCTTTGAAGAACAAAAATTCTCATGGTTCTTTACTAGACTGGTTGGCTTTGTAACTAGATTCTTCAAGGAAACCATAGCTTTCTTTGTATGTTTTCATTTTATTCCACCTCAAGGTCAAAGGCATACCCATTCCAATCTTCCTACAATTTCAGTAAAAAAAACAGTTAAAAAATCTTCTTTCTAAGTGCATTAAATTTCTAAAATAGAGTTCAGAAATCATAACTGAAAGATATGAAAGAAAATACAAGACTCAGAATTCATAGCTTTTTATATTCTGTTCTTAATATATGTGTGTATCTTAGTAATGTCATAATAAATGAAAGCATCAACCAGAAATTGATGTATAATTTCACACTATTACATGTATTTCATTTACTTTAAATTTTCCCTGTTGTTCTAATGCATAACAGGTTGCCATTTTCACATATGTGCTAAAATGTATCATTTGATAAATTTAATTTTATTGCCTTTATAACAGGCTTCCATTACTCTTCTCAGTTATCATAACTGTCAATGACTGCTCTGAAAATTGTTTTAATTTCAGACTTTAAGTACCTTTTTATGAAGTATAAAAAAGGTAGACTTGCAAAATCCAGGAAGAGCATTAATTGGATGGTTGACATAATATCCTCAAAACTTAATATTTCCACCCTCAATAGATTGTTTTGGGTATATGCATTAAGATGAGATACTCTTGGAGTGACATATATATTTGAAATGATCAGAAAGGGTTCTTGTTGCTACTTGCTATTACAGCAAACTGCACAAACCGCTTAAAATATTTGAATTGCAATTCATCAATGAACACTTTTTTTAGTGTTCTACCTCACAAATATTCAAAAGCTTCTCTTGGACCAGTGGAATTGGGATCACTAGAGAGCTTGTTACATATTCAGAAACCCAGATCTCATCCCAGGACTACTGACTTCATCTATGTATTAACCATGCATATCCAATCCATGTTTGTGCTTATTACAATTTAGGAAGCAATCTTCTAACTCACTGTAAATTTTCCATCTGAGAAATATACATACTATATTTTTTTAAAATATAAACATAGCCCTCAAATGTAAATTATGATGTTCATCTTCATTTTACACTTTATTTTGCAAAAGTGTAGCACATAGAGGTTTTTGGATTTCTGTCATCTTCTTTTCTCAGAGTTCTCTAATACATTAGACAAGCATGCCTTGTTAAGAAGTAGCTTATTGAATGATTGAGGTTCCATACCTATGTGAGAGCCAGGTCTCCTACCTCTCATTGGGTCAAATGAAAAACTATGTCAATGGTAAAATGGTCAATATGCCATTTATACACTTATTCTTATTTCAGGAACCATTGACATTCAGAGATGTGGCCATTGATTTCTCTCAAGAGGAATGGAACTGCCTGGACCCTGCTCAGCAGAATTTATACAGAGATGTGATGTTGGAGAACTACAGAAACTTGACCTTTCTGGGTGAGTGAGCTTCCCTTCAGAATTCTTAATTCACTACTAATATTGAATGTCCTTCCTTTGAAGAATATCTCTTGGTAGCTTCTACTGTGCATAAATGACTTTCATATACTTAATTTCATCAAAATACATTAGGAAATTGTCAATATAGACAAGAAGATATTTATTGCATTTCTATTTGTGTTTGACCTCATTCTTTCTTGATATGATACACACCCCTCACTTCATATTTGTCATAGTAATTCAACAGGACAAACTATTGTGACCTATGCCTTAAAGTCCAATGTATTTCCTTATCTTTGGTTTGATCACCTTACTGTTGATAGTTGGAAGTAGTGCTCAGGATTTCCAGATTGCCTTCATCCATGCATATGGAAGGACATCGTTTTAGCTTCCCCTGTTGGCCCTATTGAATGACATAATGATCACAAGTGTGTAACTATGTCTTTATTCATCAATCTAAGTGAGAATTTACTTTGTCTCATGTCTGCTTGTCTAAGTTTGTCAGTATTAATCTGTTGAATATTGTAGCTTTTATTATGTTTGAAATCAGAAAGCATTACTCAAATTGGTTTCTATTTTATATATTTTTGAATTATTTATAAGCACTTAGAATTCCACAGGATTTTTAAAATAGCCTTTTTTTGCAAAATTAATATTGAAAATTTGATAGCTATTACCTAGCATCTATAGATCATTTGGATAATATAGACAAATTAAAAGTTATCTTTCATTTTTTGAATGAGACCATGTTTAAGAGTACACCATTGTCATATATTTTTGGGGTTTTGAATGTCACTTTCCTATTGTTTTCTAATTGACTTTACTATGTTTAGAAAGTTATTTAAGTATTGTCATTTATTAACATATGTTCTGGTTGCAAGTTGGTCAATGCAGAATATTTCATGAGCTATTGAGGAGACTGAGTCCGCAAGTCTAGTTGATTTCAAATAGTTTTTAAAGTCTTCTAGTTTGTGTTTACCATTCTGCTTGTTCTATTCTCTGTTGCATCCATTGGAGCATAGTGTCTTCAAATATTACTGTGTTATTATTTTTAGCAATTTTCTCAGGGATGCCTTTCTATGTTTGGTAGTATAATGTAGTTACACATGTATTATTGTAGAGTTTTAGAGGGTAGTCTTTTCTATGTCTTTATAAAATATTCTTTTTTAGGTTATTATTAATTTAATTTAAATAATAATTTACAATTTAGTTTACACATTTTTATTTATTTATTTTATTTTATTTTATTTTTTTAACATAGGGCAATGATGTTTATTTTTTGTCCTTCCCCCCCACCCCTCCCACACCTCTTTTCCCTCTATACAGTCCTTCTTTCCTCCATTCTTATCGCTCTCCTTATCCCTAACCCTAAACCTAACCCTAAACCTAATGCTAACCCCTCCCACCCCCCATTATATGTCCTCATCCGCTTATCAGCGAGATCATTCATCCTTTAGTTTTTTGACATTGGCTTATCTCACTTAGCATGATATTCTCCAATTTCATCCATTTGCCTACAAATGCCATAATTTTATCATTCTTCATTGCGGAGTAATATTCCATTGTATATATATGCCACAGTTTCTTTATCCATTCATCAACTGAAGGGCATCTAGGTTGGTTCCACAATCTGGCTATGGTGAATTGAGCAGCAATGAACATTGATGTGGCTGTATCTCTGTAGTATGCTGATTTTAAGTCCTTTGGGTATAGGTCAAGGAGTGGGATAGCTGGGTCAAATGGTGTTTCCATTCCAAGCTTTCTGAGGAATCTCCACACTGCTTTCCAGAGTGGCTGCACTAATTTGCAACCCCACCAGCAATGTATGAGTGTTCCTTTTTCACCACATCCTCGCCAACACTTATTGTTGCTTGTGTTCTTGATAATCGCCATTCTAATTGGGGTGAGATGAAATCTTAGGGTAGTTTTGATTTGCATTTCCCTTATTACTAGGGATGTTGAACATTTTTTCATATATCTGTTGATTACTTGTACATCTTCTTCTGTGAAGTGTCTGTTCATTTCCTTAGCCCATTTGTTGATTGGATTATTTGTATTCTTCCTGTAGAGTTTTTTGAGTTCTTTATAGATTCTGGAAATTAGCGCTCTATCTGAGGTATGGTTGGCAAAGATATTCTCCCACTCTGTAGGCTCTCTCTTCACATTGCTGATAGTTTCCTTTGCTGAGAGAAAGCTTATTAGTTTGAATCTATCCCAGTTGTTGATTCTTGCTTTTATTTCTTGTGCTGTGGGAGTCCTGTTAAGGAAGGTCTGATCCTAAGCCAACAAGTTGAAGATTTGGACCTACTTTTTCTTCTATAAGATGCAGGGTCTCTGGTCTGATTCTGAGGTCCTTGATCCATTTTGAGTTGAGTTTTGTGTAGGGTGAGAGATAGGGGTTTAATTTCATTCTATTGCATATGGTTTTCCAGTTTTCCCAGCACCATTTGTTGAAGAGGCTATCTTTTCTCCATTGCATATTTTTGGAACCTTTGTCTAGTATGAGAAAATTGTATTTATTTGGGTTTGTGTCCATGTCCTCTATTCTGTACCATTGATATACCTGTCTATTTTGGTACCAATACCATGCCATTTTTGTTACTATTGCTTTGTAGTAGAGTTGAAGATCTGGTATTGCAATACCCCCTGCTTCGCTCTTGCTACTGAGGATTGCTTTAGCTATTCTAGGTTTTTATTCTTCCAGATGAATTTCATAATTGCTTGCTCTATTTCTGCAAGGTACATCATTGGGATTTTATTTGGAATTGCATTGAATCTGTATAGCACTTTAGGTAGTATAGCCATTTTGACAATATTAATTCTTCCTATCCAGGAACATGGGAGATCTTTCCATCTTCTAAGGTTTTCTTTATATTCTTTCTTTAGTGTTCTGTAGTTCTCATTGTAGAGGTCTTTCACCTCTTTTGTGAGATTGATTCCCAAGTATTTTATTTTTTTCAATGCTATTGTGAATGGGGTAGTTTTCCTAATTTCTCTTTCTGAAGATTCATCACTTATGTATAAAAATGCATTCTATTTATGAGCATTGATCTTGTAACCTGCTACTTTACTGAATTCACTTATGAGTTCTAAAGTTTTCTGGTGGAATTTCCAGGTTCCTCTAAATATATAATCATGTCATCAGCGAACAGGGATAGTTTGAGTTCTTCTTTTCCTATTCGTATCCCTTTAATTTTTTTTGGTTTGTCTGATTGCTCTGGCTAGAGTCTCAAGGACGATGTTGAATAGAATGTGGAAAGAGGGCATCCCTGCCTTGTTCCAGTTTTTAGGGGGAACGCTTTCAGTTTTTCACCATTTAGAATGATATTAGCCATGGGCTTAGCGTAGATGGCCTTTATAATGTTAAGGAATGTTCCCACTACCCCAATTTTTTCTACTGTTTTGAGCATGAAGGGATGCTGTATTTTATCGAATGCTTTTTCTGCATCTATTGAAATAATCATGTGATTCTTAACTTTAAGTCTGTTGATATGGTGAATGACATTTATTGATTCCGAATGTTGAACCAACCTTGCATCCCTGGGATAAAACCCACTTGATCGTGGTGCACTATCTTTTTAATATATATTTGTATGCGATTTGCTAAAATTTTGTTGAGAATTTTTGCGTCGATGTTCATTAAGGATATTGGTCTGAAATTTTCTTTCCTCGATGTGTCTCTGTCTGGTTTAGGTATCAGGGTGATATTGGCTTCATAGAACGAGTTTGGGAGGGTTCCCTCCTCTTCTATTTCATGGAATAGTTTGAGGAGTATTCGAATGAGCTCTTCTTTAAAGTTTTGTAGAACTCGGCTGAGAACCCATCTGGTCCTGGACTTTTCTTTGTTGGTAGGCTTTTGATGACCTCTTCTATTTCATTGCTTGAAATTGGTTTATTTAAGTTGTGTATGTCCTCCTCGTTCAGTTTAGGTAATTCATATGTCTCTAGAAATCTGTTGATGTCTTCGAGGTTTTCTGTTTTGTTGGAGTATAGATTTTCGAAATAGCTTCTAATTATGTTTTGTATTTCACTCATGTCTGTTGTGATGTTTCCTTGTTCATTCCGAATTTTAGTAATTGGAGTTTTCTCCCTCTTTCTCTTTGTTAGTGTGGCTAAGGGTTTATCAATTTTATTTATTTTTTCAAAGAACCAACTATTTATTTTGTTAATTTTTCCAATTGTTTCTTTTGTTTCGATTTCGTTGATTTCGGCTCTGATTTTAACTATTTCCTGTCTTCTACTACTTTTGGTATTGGTCTGCTCCTCTTTTTCTAGCGCTTTGAGCTGTAGTGTTAAGTCATTTATTTGTTGATTTCTACTTCTTTTTTTGAATGCGCCCCATGAAATAAATCTTCCTCTAAGTACTGCTTTCATAGTGTCCCAGAGATTTTGATATGATGTGTCTTTGTTCTCGTTTACTTCTAAGAATTTTTTTATTTCCCTCCTGATGTCTTCTGTTATCCATTCATCATATAATAGTGTATTATTTAATCTCCAGGTATTGGAGAAGTTTCTGTTTTTTATTCTGTCATTTATTTCTAATTTCAATCCATTATGATCTGATAGAGTACAAGGTAGTATCTCTATCTTCTTGTATTTGCTAACAGTAGCTTTGTGGCATAAAATATGGTCTATTTTAGAGAAGGATCCATGTGCTGCTGAGAAGAAAGTGTATTCATTCTTTGTTGGATGGTATATTCTATATATGTCCGTTAAGTCTAAATTGTTGATTGTCTTGTTGAGATCTATAGTTTCTTTATTCAATTTTTGTTTGGACGATCTATCCAGTGGTGAGAGAAGTGTATTAAAATCACCTAGTATTATTGTGTTGTGGCCTATTTGATTTCTGGAATTGAGAAGGATTTGTTTGTTGTACATGGATGATCCAATGTTCGGGGCATAGATATTTATGATTGTTATGTCTTGCTGATTTATGCTTCCCTCAAGCAGCATGTAATGCCCTTCTTTATCCCTTCTGACTAGTTTTGGTTTGAAGTCCACATTATCTGAAATGAGGATGGATACTCCAGCTTTTTTGCTGTGTCCGTGTGCATGGTATGTTTTTCCCCATCCTTTCACCTTTAGTCTATGGGTGTCTCTTTCTATGAGATGAGTCTCTTGCAGGCAGCATATTGTTGGATTTTTCTTTTTAATCCAATCTGCCAGTCTATGTCTTTTGATTCATGAGTTCAGGCCATTAACATTCAGGGTTATTATTGTGATATGATTTGTATTCCCAGTCAATTGACTCATATTTGTTTTTGACATGATTTGGTTTCTCCTTTATTTGGCTATTCCTTTAGGCTAGCGCCTCCTGTTGCTGATTTGCATCATTGTTTTTCATCTCTTCCTCATGGAATATTTTGCTGAGAATGTTCTGTAATGCTGGCTTTCTTTTTGTAAATTCCTTTAGCTTTTGTTTATCATGGAAGGATCTTATTTCATCGTCAAATTTGAAGGTAAGTTTTGCTGGGTATAAGATTCTTGGTTGGCATCCGTTTTCTTTCAGGGCTTGGTATATGTTGTTCCAGGCCCTTCTAGCTTTTAGGGTCTGGATTGAAAATCTGCTGATATTCTTATTGGTTTCCCTCTGAATGTAATTTGATTCTTTTCTCTCGCGGCCTTTAAAATTCTGTCTTTATTTTGTATGTTAGGTATTTTCATAATAATGTGCCTTGGTGTGGTTCTGTTGTAATTTTGTATGTTTGGAGTTCTATAAGCCTCTTGTACTTGGTTTTCCATTTCATTCTTCAGATGTGGGAAATTTTCTGATATTATTTCATTGAACAGATTGTTCATTCCTTTGGTTTGTTTCTCTAAGCCTTCCTCAATCCCAATAATTCTTAAATTTGGCCTTTTCATGATATCCCATAATTCTTGTAGATTCTGTTCATGATTTCTTACCATCTTTTCTGTTTGGCCAACTTTGCTTTCAAGATTAAATAATTTGTCTTCAATGTCTGAGGTTCTGTCTTCCAGGTGTTCTATCCTATTGGTTATGCTTTCTATGGAGTTTTTAACTTGGTTTATTGATTTCCTTCATTTCAAGGATTTCAGTTTGTTTTTTTTTTTCAGTATCTCTAACTCTTTATTGAAATGATCTCTTGCTTCCCATATTTGGTCTTTTAACTGTTGATTGGTGCGATCATTTCATGCCTGCATTTGCTCTTTCATCTCCTCCTTCAATGCCTGCATTTGCTCTTTCATCTCCTCATTAGCTTCCCTGATCGTTTTAATTACGTACATTCTGAACTCCCTTTCTGACATTTCTTCTGCTGTGCTGTCATTGGGTTTTATTGATGTAGTATCTAGGTTTGTTTGGGACATTTTCTTCCCTTGTTTTCTCATATTGGTCAGCTGTCAGTGGGACCCTGAGATATTGCAGTTTTCCGCTATTGGCTTATAGTGTCCCGGTAGATTTCCAGTGTATCACCTCCCAGCCTTCAGTAGCCTGATGTCTTGGAGGAATCTGATAATGCAGTGCATCCAAAGAAAACTGCCCCTAGCCCCCTACTGGTTCCACGGTTTGGAGCTGGCTCTGTGCAGAAAGGCTCTCACTGTGGGCCTGCACCGTGCAGCTGGCCGTGTGGGAGGAGCCCACTGCCGGAGTGTGGAAGGCTACCTTGGGAAGACTCTAGCTGCCCTGCCCAGCTCCAATAAGCCACCTCTATCTGGGCCTGCCACCCGGGCCGAGCTTTACCCAGTGGGCAGACTCACCTGTGGCTCTATTTCAGTCCTGAGTTCTCAATGCCTCCCCTTCTTAACTCCTGGGTTCTGGAGCGACTGGGGCTGCAGTCTCCCTCTGGGCCACCATCTTGGATCACCCTGTGAAGAGAGCCTGCAGCCGGAGTGGGCAGAGCCACCTGAAGTGGTCTCTGGCTGCCCTGCCCTGATCCCAGAGGCTGCTTGCAGATCGAAGTTCTCCGTTGGTTTGGGGGCTTGTGGCTGGTTCTATGTAGAAAACCTCTCACTGGGCGGTCTGGTCTGAGAAGTTAGCCTTGAAAGGCACCTCCCACCGCAGGGGTCCAGGCTACTTGGGGAAGTCTCTGGCTGCCCTATCCTGGTCCCTGAAGCTGCTTGCGTTCCAGAGTATGCTGTGCTGCGCTGGCTCCAGGACTAGGAGCTTTTTCTGGTCAGAAAGGCTCTCACTAGCGGGCCCACTCCAAGAACCTGGAGAAGCTGGCTGTGTGGGTGGGGCCCACCGCCGGAGTGTGCAGGGCTGCCTGTGGAAGACTCTAGCTGCCCTACCCGGCTCCAATAAGCCACCACTATCTGGGCCTGCCACCCGGGCTGAGCTTTACCCAGTGGGCAGACTCACCCATGGCTCTATTTCAGTCCGAGTCTCTCAATGCCTCCCCTTCTTAACTCCTGGGTTCTGGAATGACTGGGGGTGCAGTCACCCTCTAGACCGCCATCTTGGATCATCCCGTGAAGAGAGCCTGCCTTTTATAAAATATTCTAAATATTTGTCACTTTTCAAAATATTTTCACATAGAAAGCATTTTATCTCACATAACTTTTTTCTTCATCATTTTACATAACATTATTATTGCCATCTCTGATTTACTTTTATCATCTTGTATGTAATTTCCTTTTTATAATTTCATTTTACTAAAAGTGAACATAGATTTAAATAGTGTACAGGAATTTCCAGTTTTAATTCTGTTAGTCACATTTTGTGTTCTGACTGGTGTTTAATAATAATCCATTTTACTTAGATATATTACTGAAAATAAAGAACTTATTGCTGTTATTTTGTAAGTTATTTTCTCTATTTCTTATGATTGTTTTTCCTAGTTTAATTTTTGGTTCATAGATTGTTATAGTGACACATCTCACCTTATTCTATTCATACATTTCATAGTTATTATGTCAATAAAATTGGATTATATAAAATGCTTTATTCTTAAACTATTTCATCTACTGGTAGTAAATTAAGTTAAATTCCATATAAAAATCAACATGTTTGCAGTTTCTCTTTATGTTGTTGTACAACTATTTTCATATAGTATACCAATTGACAGGTTTAAGATAATCTCTATGTTTTTGTCTTTCAAACTCTGTGGGAAAAATATTTTATGAACCATTATTACATTCTAATAGAATTCATATTTATGGATATTTTTGCTTTTGACAGAAAGTCTTAAGATTTTAAATGATTTGTCCTCTGCAGATTTATTTTCAATTGAAAGGATTCTTTATAGTCTTTCTTATAAGATAGGTCTAGAAGTCAGAAACTTTTTAGCATTTTTATATCTTAACATAATAACTTTTTTTGGTGGTGCTGGGGATTGAACCCAGGGCCTTGTGTGTGCTAGGCAAACACTCTACCAACTGAACTACTGAGCTATATCCCCAGTCTCTTCTTTTTCTTTGCTTTTAAAAAATAGTGGTTTTAGATATAGCATTCATGGTTGTTAGTTTATTTTTTTCTTTGCTTTATTTAACTGTATTTTCCAGTTCTTCTCTGGGATTTTTCTGGTAAAAAGTCACCTACTAATTATATAGAAACATCCTTTTAAGTGATACATCTTTTATCTTTTGGCCCTCTCAAAAGTTTTTCTTTTTGAATTTTGATACTTCACATACTTCATTTTGAGTCTTTTTGTGTTTATCCTGGTTCTGCTTCTGGAAGTTGGATATCTTTTCTTTCACGTCCAAGTTCACCTTAGTTATTAAAGAACATTTCAGGTATACTATTTCTACTAATTTCTGTAATTTTTTCTCTCAATTTCATTTACTTCATTCTTCATCAGCACATTAAACATCACTGAAATGGTTATTTCCTCTTAGTAAGTTCTTAACCTTCAAATTCTCATGGTCTTTTCCCAGTTTTTTATTGATGATTTGATTGAACCAAGTTTCCCTTTTTTGTGTGATGTTGTTTCCATTGAGATTTTTCTACCTAAATATATTTTTAGTAGAGGATTATAATTATTTTGGACATGTTTGGAAATTACTACATAAATTAAAAAAAGAGACCAGGTAAAAAGACTCATGCCTGTAATCCCAGATAATTGGGAGGCTGAGGCAGAGGGACTGCAAGTTTGAGATGAGTTTCTTAGTGACAACCTGTCTCAAAAATTAACAACACAGAAAGCATCTGGGGGAGGCACTGTGGTTATAGTTCAGTGGTAGAGCGCTTACCTTGCATGTGAGACATACTGGCTTCAATCCTCAGCACCCCATAAAAATAAAATAAAGGTATTGTGTCCATCTACAACTAAAAAGAAAAATTTAAAAAAAAAGATTAAAAGTGACTGGGGAAGTAACTCAGTGGAAAAGTGCCCCTGTTTTCAATCCCAAATACCCTCCTTCCATAAAAGAAGAGAAAAATAAAAAGGCAAAAATCATTTGTTACATCACTTACCTCACATGTTAAAACTGAAAAAGTTGAATTTAGGTGGTATGATTTGGGGGATGTTAGGAGTTATAACAGTCAAAGTCTGCAAATTTGCATTTTGATGGGGAAAGTCAATTGTTCTGTACAAAATGGTGGGTGTAGTATATTGTGTTATTCTTTTTCTTTTGCATTTGGAAACCACTGGTTGATGTCAACAGATCTTTTCCTGTTTTTTTTTTTTTTTTTTTTTTTTTTTAGTTAGTGTCTTGCTAAATTGCTGAGGTGGGTATTGAATAGGCACTCCTTTTGTCTCAGCCTCCTGAGTCATGGGATTTTAATTATGTGCCACCATGCTTGACTCACATATTGTATTCTTAATAAATGATACCACAATATATGTAAAGTTTACTAAAAAATAAACATGGTAGTTATGTGAAATAATGCATGTATTATTAGATTTAGTCATTTGTATGCTTTGAAACATCATGACATACATAAGAAGTTGTTCATGTTATCTGTTAATAAATAGCAGACTGTATGATCTTTAAAAAGTGAGGCATTTTGTTGCTCTCTATGGTTTGACTTCATTCAGGCAATACTGACATCAGCTGTGATAGACTTGCTACTTCTCAAAGGTGCTTTCATGCTGTATCTTTTAGATGTGTGTGTACGTTTGTCCCTCTGTAAATATTTGTCCATATCTCTTCTTAAGAATGCACAGTTTCTTAAATCCCCGATGAATATCTTTTGTTCTGTTAATCCAAATTCTACAAGCAGGGCATGTTTTTATTCTGATTAAAACCCAATACTTGTGGGTGAACCTACTGGCAAGATTCACATAGGTATTTTTGAATGTGTACATAGGAAAATTATGTTGGATTTATTCTACTGCCTTTCCCATTTCTACCCTTCCTGTTCCATGATTTCTTTATTCATTCATCTGTTGATTGGCTTCTAGGTTGGTTCCATGTCTTAGCTATTGTGAATTGTGCTACTGTAAATGTTAATGAGGATGTGTCACTGTACTGTGCTTATTTTAAATACTTTGGATGTATGCTGATGTGTGATAACTAGGTGAAATGGTGGTTCCATTCTAATTTTGATTTTGTATTGGGAATTGAATACAGAGCACTTAATCACTGAGTGACATTCTCAGCCCTTTTTATGTTTTATTTAGGGACAGGATCTCACTGAGTTGCTTAGGGCCTCACTAAGTAGCTGAGACTGGCTTTGAACTCACAAGCTTCCTGTCTCAGCCTCCCAAGCTGTTGAGGAATCACCATACTTCTTTCCAGTGGTTTTGTACTAATTTGCAGTTCTACAATGTATGGGAATCCCCTTTTATCCAATTTTAGTCAACATTTGCTGTTACACATATTTTTGATAATTGCCATTCTGACTGGAATGAGGTTAATTCTTAGTATAGTTTTAATTTGTATTACTCCAATTGCTAAAGATGTTGAACACATTTTTAATGTATTTGTTGATCTTTCCTATTTCTTCTTTTGAGAAGGACCTGTTAAAGTCCTTTGCCTATTTATTGATTAGGTTGTTTTTTCTTGTTTACCTATGGAGTAATGAGGATCTTGGATTAGCCTTGCTGCTCCCCTTCTGACATCCTTGCCTTGGTAGTAACTTCATTTTTTTGTGCAAAGTATATTTACAAGAGTGTAGCAAGTGAAATAATTTGTTCCTTTGATTTCCTTCAATTAAGTATTCTCATCGAATCCAAGAATTTCCATCAGAGCCAGCATTAAAATATTCATTTCAAAAGGGGATAAAGGGAAGTTATGGAAACTATGGCATTGAAAATTTACACTTAAGGAAAAAGTGGGGAGTGTGGGGAGAGTAAAGATCAGAAAGTTTGTCATGATAAATATAAGCATGAGATGACTATACAATAGTAATTTTCACATAAAAAGATATCAAGATATATACAATCTCAGAAAACATCTCAGTTTATGCCAGTTAGTTTTGAGGAGGGTTTTGGGTGTCTTGAAAATGCATCTCCACTAAATTTTTGATAATATAACTTTCCTCTGAAAGGAAATTTAGAAAATATAAAATGGAATCTATTATATGATAAAGTTAATAAGAAGAAAAATTTGAGATGTAGTATTTGGTTAAATTTTCTTTCAAACATTTTTATGGAGAAGAAAAAAACAATAAATTACTATGTAAGATCAGGTTTGTTGTACTTAACAAAAAGTCTATTCTGCATTCAACATACAGTTCTTCCTTGTGTCAAAACATAACATTTTAATGAATGTAGGAAAATCTGTACTTACTGATTGTTACTTGATCAAAAATTAGCCATAGATATTTGGTGAGAGTTCTACATTTTTAAGAAAACTTTCAAGACCTTTTAGCCAAGTCTCTACCATAAGTAATTATGAGTGTATTTTTATTGGAGAAAAATGAAACAAATGCAGTGAAACTCACAAATATTTAATTTTTTTTCAAATCCCAGAAAATATCAGTGTTTTCATTTTACAAAGAAGCTTTACAAATGTCACAAATGCCAAAAAGCATTTCATCAGTGCTCAAAATTTATCATTCCAAGCATTCATATTCAAGGAAAGAATTACAAATATAAACAATGTGGAAGAGCTTTAAATAAAATCAGCAAGCACTATTCAGTGCAAGAAAATTCATATGGGAAGAATGTCCTTCAAATTTAATAAGTCTGTTAAAGCATTTAAGGAATTCTTAACCCTTTATCACAGTAGATAGATGTGAAGATTGTGGTGAAGCTTTTAATCAAGGGTCAGCCCTTTCTAAACACAAGAAGATTCATTCTGGATAAAAAGCCTTCAAAAGCACAGACTGTGGGAAAACATTTATTCAATTTTCACACTTTACTCACCATCAGAGTGTTTATAATGATAAGAGAGAACACCAGAGGGTTCATAGTGATGAGAGACCATATGAATGTAAGGAATGTGGCAAAGGCTTTAAGTGTAGTAGAACCCTTATTCAACACCAGAAAATTCATAGTGATGAGAGACCATATTAATGTAGGGAATGTGACAAAGGCTTTAAGTATAGTAGAGCCCTTATTCAACACCAGAAAATTCATAGGGATGAGAGAACATATGAATGTAAGGAGTGTGGAAAAGACTTTAAGTATAGTACAGTCCTTATTAGACATCAGAGCATTCATAGGGATGAGAGACCATATGAATGTAAGGAGTGTGGCAAAGGCTTTAAGTATAGTACAGCCCTTAGTCAACACCAGAAAATTCATAGGGATGATAGACCATATGAATGTAAGGAGTGTGGCAAAGGCTTTAAGTGTAGTTCAACCCTTAGTCAACACCAGAGGATTCATAGAGATGATAGACCATACAAATGTATGGAATGTGGAAGAGATATTAAAAACAACTCAGTCCTTACTGAGCACAAGAAGATTCATACTGGAGCAAAGCACTACAAAAGCACAGAATGTGGGAAAGCATTTATGTGAATTTTATACCTTTCTCAACAACAGAGGATTCATAGTGATGAGAGACCATATGAATGTAAGGAATGTGGCAAAGGCTTTAAGTGTAGTACCACCCTTTATAGACACCAGAGGATTCATAGTGATGAAAGATGTTATGAGTGTAAGGAATGTGACAAAGGCTTTAAGGATCCTTCAATCCTTTTAAAACACTGGAAGATTCATAGTGATGGGAGACCATACAAATGTAAGGAATGTGGAAGAGATTTTAAATATATGTCGATCCTTACTCAACACCAGAAGATTCACACTGCAGAGAAGCCCTAACCATGTAAAGAATGTGGGGAAGCATTTAATCAAATCTCAAATCTTAGTAAGCACCAGAGGATTCATAGTGATGAGAGATCATATGAATGTAAGGAATGTGGCAAAGGCTTTAAGTATAGTACCGCCCTTATTAGACACCAGAGGATTCATAGAGATCAGAGACCATAAAAACATAAGGAATGAGGCAAAGCTTTCAAGCTCTTCTCAACTCTCAACACCAGACTATTCATACTGGAGGGAAACCCTATAAATGTAAATAATGTGGAATAGCATTTATTCAAATATCACATCTTATTCAATATCAGAGAATTCATTGTGATAGACTCTATGAATATAAGGAATGTGGAAAAGACTTTAAGGATCATCCAACCCTTATTAAACATCACAAGGTTTATAGTGATAAGAAATCATACAAATGTATGGACTGTGGCAAAGATTTTCACTTCAACCCTTATTCAATGCCAGAGAATTCATATTGTAGACAAGTCATATGAATGTAAACAATAAAGGAAAGCTCTTAATGATAATTCATCTCTTATTAAGCACCAGAGAATTTACAATGGAGAGAACCCCTAGAATGTCACAATGTCTTTGATTATTCTCCAATTTTTACTTGCCACCACAGGACTCATATTCAGAGAAGCCATACAAATGTAAAGAATGTAGCAAAGCTTACAATTGAACCCAACTCTTACTCAACATTAGAGGATTCATCCTGGAGAAATACCATACAAAGGTAGGAATGTGACAAAATCTCTAACAGATCTTCACCCCTTACTAAATTCTAAAGAATTCCTATGAAAGATTCTACAAATATGAAGAATGTGGCAGAGCCTTTAGTAATTGCTCAACATTATGAAACACCAGAGAAATCATTGAAGAGACAAACCCCAAAGCTATAATTTATCAAATCTTTATTGTAATTTCAAACTATCTTCAACATCAGAGCATTCTTGTCAGATCCTCATGCCTGTTATAAATGCAGAAATCCCTGATCAAAAATACATGCTTTTGGTAACAGCAAAATAGTTTCAATTGAGAGCCAATATTCACAAATGAGAAATGTACAGCAAAAAGTTTATACCACCTATCTTGATATATATAACAATTTTCAGTGAGAAATACTATGAATATAGAGAATGTGACATTGCCTTTAACTGTTAATTAAAATGTTCTGGACATCATAAGTTTACATGATATAAATAAGGAAATCCTCCTATATCAATGTAGTGCAAATAGTTCATTCCTGAAATGTTGCTGATTTATTATAAGTCAAAATTACTAAACATGTTCAGTCTTGAAAGTTGGAGAAACTATAATTTGCCAATCATTATAGGAGAGGAAAATTCTCATCAATGAGCATTTTTATTTTGTATTTTTCTGGTGATTTACAATGGAATTTGAAATGCTGTATTTGAATCATGAATATATTTTATTAAATAAAAGTGAATGTTTCTCAAGTTTTAACAAAGTCATGTATTTAATCATATTAAAATTTGTAGGTAACATAAAGTAAGATGAAACCATTGGTTAAAAAGTGTATAGACATCTCTCAGTTGCTTTAGGCAGTGTAATAATCTTCAAGTAATTTAGAGATAATGAGTCCTATAAATAATATTTTAACTATTTCTCCTTGTTATAATCATATGTAAATTAAGACAGCCAAAGACATAGAAATATGAGAGTAATTCCAGACTTCTGTCCCTTGTAAATACTTAAAAGCTTTATGATACAGTATCTTTCCATGTGCCTGCCCTGTGTCAACAACATATTCACACATTGGTTTTGATTTAAATTGACTTGAACATACAAATGTTACAATCTCATGGTTGATTTTAGTAGTAAGAGAATCATGGAAGCATTAATAGTGTGTGTTTATGTGTAAGAGAGAGAGAGAGAATATGTTCACTTATTTAACTGAAAGAGAATTTCAATATTGTGCATGAGTTACAAATGTCTAAAAATACCTATTTTAGGTATACTGAATTTATATTTTTCCAAAAAATGTGATTCCTTCTTAAAATTCTCCTCATGTGTTTTCTATCTTTTCTGCATTTTGTTTTCATGCAACACAATATATGACTTTAACTCATTTGAAGTTGACAAAACATTGCTATGTGACCTGTTTGGGTATTCTTAAGAGTGGTTTTAATGACATTTAATGGTATTTAGTAATGAATGCAGTGTAGGAACCAGGAGTCCCACAGGTGAGTGACATGTGTCCATGGGAAAGGAGGAGAGTATGTCTGGAAATCCTGTCAGAAGTCACCGTGGACCTAGTGGGGAAGCAGGGCCCATATGTCTGAATGTTACTTCAGGCTGTTCCATTGGGGCCTCAGTTTCCCCCTTATATAATTGGGCAACAGAGGGAGGCTGATGTTTCCAGGGTGTAGCCTTCCTCACTCCCTCCATCTCATGGGATTCTGTGGGCTCTCTGTGTATTCAGGTGGTTTGGGGCGCATGGGGTTTCTGGGAAGGGGCCTGGGGTATTGCCTTAGAGAATGTGTTTTCTGGTTGCAGCCATTGTCCTGGCATGTTCACAGAGACTTCTCCTGGTGCTGCTGCATAGATAGACCTGGAGGTCCATAGAGGGTAGGCAAGTGGTGTAGCTGTGACTCACTGGAGACTTTTCTGGATCTCAGTCTATCACACTCGCCCACTTGCAGGGACTTCCTGGCACCTGGGCAGTGAGAGAAGCCTAGATGGAGAGGAAGATTGACCCATATCAGAAACAACCTTAGGGGACTCACTACATCTGTAAAGCAGGACAAAGACAGACACCTGCCTCTCTGGCTGTTGTGAAGCTAAGTCACAGCTTTGTGATTCTCTAAAAGGTAGTTTGTCATGGATGGAGTAGGGGATCTGGGTTTGAACAGTGCTATTTAGTTTTATATATGTAAATCTAATGCCCTTGTATTTTAAAATAGAACTATTTTGTACAAGGCTTTATATTGGGCAGAGAGGGCATAGGCATGAACAACAGTCAGAAGTCCCTGCTTCCATTCTGGTGGGGGCTGCTGTTCCCCTGGTCTGGTTCAACTTTCAGGCACTAAACAGACATGGAGTGCTCACCCCTTTAGACATCTGATCTAATGTCATCATCCACAGCAATGTTTCACCTGCCCAGTTTTTCTAGAACACACCTCTCATTATGTCACTTATCTGTCCCCAGTCCTTTCATACCTATAAGAGGAAGGCCTCTTTAGGAGCTGTCCCTTGCTTGCTTCTCCAGTTGCATTTTGCCATCCCTCCTCAAGGTTTCAAGAACACCTGTCTCACCCCTACCAGAATATACCACTCTCCTTGATGTGGGTTTTTCCCTTGTTACAATGCTCACTCCTGATTAGGTGCTAGATGATGACAGATTGTTTTCTAGAGCCTATCAGAGTATGTGCCTATTTATTCATTGGCTTGGTTACTGGATGATTTAGAAAGATCTTCAAAGCTGCTGCTTTACAAGCAGGCTTACTTTGTACATCTCTAATGAAATTTATAAAGAGAGTTAATTGTCTAGCTGTGAAAGGCTGGATTTCACTCACTACCCAGTGTTCATTGTCATCACGGAGAAGATGATGCAGATAGTAGATAGATAGATAGACAGACAGAAAGACAGACAGTCACAGATGCAGGCAGAGAGACAGATAGATATTCATACATATTTTCTCTCAAAAACTTATTCAGAATTGGGGAAAGTGTCTCAATTTGTTCATGACCTCTTCTAGAGCTGTTGTTCCTAGGATGCTGCAGGAATCTTTCCATTGAAGGCATTTTGTGTTCTTTGCTAGGCTTTGATTACTATAAGCCTATAAATAGAGTGTATGTGTGTGTAAATATATATCAGAGATGCCAGGAGTTGTTTTAATTTATTTGCCCATTGGGCATCTGTAAACCTAGGTAAAGAATCAGTGCTTTTTGTCAAAAGCAGTCTTTAAGTTCCATTGGTATGGGGAAGACTCATGGCTATTTAGCAGAACTTGCCACCAAGGTCATGTGTATCAAAAGAATATCATATAGCATAATGGCATGAGTAGATAATGGGGATAAATATGGTTGAACTTGATTCATTGATTTGTTTATTATAGACATTTTAGATACATAATCATATATGTAATTACATAATTTATATATTTGTAATTTTGTGTGTATATATGTATATGTACACACATAAGTGTGTATATTTATAATTTTGTCTCTGGAATTACCAGCATTGGACATGGATTCAGGTGGAGGTAGGTGCCAAAACACCAGTGATGATTGCTGGATATTTGGCTTGAGTAACCTAGGGGCTTACTGATACACAATACTGGATGGGGCAGAAAGACCACATGAGGCAGAAAAAAGAGCACTGGTTTTGAGGAAGGGTTTTCCATTGTTGTTTGTGATGCCTACTAGATATTCACATGGAAAGGTCTGAAGGTGAGGGGCGAGGGCTGGGAAGAAGATGGACATTTGGGAGGTAGGGTGACATGCATAAAATGTCCTGATACTGAAGGTGACCTAGGGTGAGGGAAATGATAGAAAAGTACAGACACTTGCTCTGATCTGGGGACACACCTGTTCATTGATGGAGAAGAAAAGTCTATCAAGGAGAAAGGGAGGAAGAATATCCAGTTAGGAAGATGGACAATAAGGGAAATGTAATGACATGGATTTCTGGGTAGGGATGAGTTTTAAAAGAATGGCAAGACCTCTTGTCCTGAAGACCACTCAGAAGTAAAGTAGAGAGTGACCAAGGAGGAACCATTAGATTTGGTACCCTAGAGTGTTCTGATGCTGACTGTGAAACCCCTGTCCTCACATAGGGGTAACTGAAGGCAACTGGGTGATGTATGGAAGAATAGAAGTTGGCACAATGAAGGCAACAGATGGAGATTTATCTGATTGCAGATGATGTGATGAGGAGAGACCCAGTCAGGCATTAATATTGGACCTGAGAAGTGGTGAGGTAGTCTTTCCAGAAATTGCTTGTTTGTGACTTCAGAGATCTCTGTTCTATTACCATGTTTGCCACCTATACACTAGAGTGTATTTTTTTTAAATCTGGAAGCACAATCATGATTACTGGGGACTGGGAAGGGTGCTTGGGCAGGCGATGGGAAGAGAGTAAAAGACAGGTCATTAGAAATGTTCACTGCTTACCATGCACTTGGAAATATCACACTCAATCCCATTAACATGTGCAATTAATATGCAGTTAATAAAAACATGTAGAACTAGTCATTCTGTTTGATCATTGAGAGGTATGCCTTCAAAAGTGGGGAAGGGAGTTTTTATCCTGGTTTGCTTCCTGCTTGTGAAAATAGTCATTGTCAGTCACCTGTGAGGAGAACTGTATCTCAGTCTTTTCTTATTTATCATAGTCTTCATAATAATGACAAATACTGGCCACACATTTTGTAGTATGTGCCTTACATGGTTTTTGGTGGTATTTGTGTGTGTGAGTGTGTGTGTTTTCAGAGAGGTGGTTGAATAATTTAGTAAGGAAAAGATAGAGATGAAGTGCTTCCTTGTCACAGCACTACAGAGTTATACGATTTTCACTGAAATCTTTGAGGTACTAACATCCATCCATGGTCAAAGTTGTTTTTGCCAGGCTCATCACTGGGAGTTACTGCTTTCCCCTTTATCCATGTAGGATAAAGGAATCAGCATACCCTGAAAATGAGAAGAGTAGTAAGCTCCACCTGCTGGTGAGGATACTGTCCACTTGCATTGTTTTGAACTCTTCTGTAAGGAATATTTGTCTGTTCCCTTCACTTATTATCTAGGAAAGTAATTGTTCATGCTAATAAACATTCATTTTTGCTTTACATTATATTTAATTATTAAAGCTATTTATTTTCCTATTCATATTATTACAGCTTTGGTTCATTGAAGATCTTGTACCTTTGTTCCTAAGTCCTTTGTCATCTATCCACATTTGAGAAAATTTCCTCCTCCTCCTCCCCTCCTCCACTTCTCCTTCATCTCTTCTACTTCTCCTCCTCTTTCTATTCCTTCTCCTCCTCTTTCTGGTTTGCTTCCTGCTTGTAAAAATGCTCATTGCCAGTCACCTGTGGGGAAAACTGTATCTTGATTTTCTTCTTATTTATCATGGTCTTCCTTCTTCCTCTTCCATTTCCTCCTCTTTCTCCTCCTTTTCTTCCTTTTCCTCCTTCTTAGAGTTCCAGGCTCAATTTTCATTTACATTATGAGATCCTAGAATCAGTCATTTTTGGAAGAAAATAGACTCCTTTTCATGAGTAGTTATTAGGGTCAGCTATGTAATTTTTCAGGTCCAAGCTAAATGAAAAGAGAGTCCTTGATCAAATAGCAGGTAACCTGTGACATTAACATTATGGAACAGTAATCTATTTCTTTCTCTGTGTTCAAGTCATATGTCTTGTGAATTTTGTCCTATAGTGTCCTTTGCATTACCTAAAATCCAGCATTGTAAATTATTTTCAAGACTTTCAATATTCATCTTTATTTATGCAATGTCAATTCTAAATGCAAACTTACAAGGAAGTCATATTTTGTAGCCTGCACTCCCACATTGAGTCCATCCATACCAGAGCAGTGAAAATGTTACACACAACCAACCCATGCAATTGTTTTTATTACATCTTGATAACCAGTAACAGTTACTCCAATTGGTTTATTAATTACTTAGAATTGTAAAGAAAGTGACTGTAGATTGCCCTAGTTTCCCTTTCCCTTTACATCCTCAGCTGGAGAGGTGGGCTAACAGTGAAATACCATGAATATCAAAGGAGAAAACAGGGATCCTTGGTCTTGGTGAAGAATTCAGGACCTTCTTTCTGCATTTGTATTGAGTTCTCATTGGACCACACAGTGTGACCTTTCTGAGCTTCAGCACGCTCCCTCTGTGTTTTTTTTTTTTTTCATAAATAGGACACACTCACTTCATGCCCTAGTCCCTCCAATCTCCCATAGTTTGTTGACTGAGTGGACTTCTGTGCTGATAAAAATTAAACCTCTTAATAAGCATGAGGTGGCCAGACACAGTATACATGTAGTTACATGTATGTGCTGTGTTCATACATGTGGTCCATTGTCTTTTAAAATTCACTTATGAAGCTTAAGTACTAAGATACAATTAATAAAAATTTACAATAGCAACAGCATAGTATTTCAGCATGGACAGGGCCATTTTGTGTAGGAGGATCATCATAGGGCTAGACCTCTTTTGTCTGCCTGCTACCTCCTCTCTTCCTCT